>NC_142701.1:22090679-22391986 GCF_029339155.1 Prunus mume | reverse complement strand
TATTTTCAAATGGTGTAGCCTACCTTTTCATAAAAACAAGAAAAAAATTAAAACGAGTATAGCCGTTCGCTATACTATTTTTAAATATAAAAAGGATGACCCTAACGTTTAGGTGCCACGTGTCAACACAAGCATACGTTAAAAAAACGCAGAGTATAGCCGTTTTTTGGTTTTAATAAAAGGACCGATGTGCAAAAACAAGATAGCTTTGCTATACTATTTTTAAAAGGAAAACATAGTACACCAAGACGGCGACGATACTATTTAAATACACTATATTTAAAAGGTGTTTGCCTTTTGCGTTTACTCTGTGATGGAAAGGCATTGCCTTGAGAACAACAAGTCGACTTTCTTTGGTGTAAGGCGTGCTTGCTAGTAATAAAAATTCTAGCGGTTAGTTTGGAATAGATAACTTGCGCCCCAAGTTACTGATTTGCAAACAAACGATTGTGAATTTGGGTGAGGAATATCTCCCAAGTAAGTTCTTTTCTTGCCTCATCGTGAGGACTTTAACAATTTATCTCAGATAAAGAGGTTGTTCAATGGTTGATGGAATTCCGATGGAATTTAAAATTTTAGTTTTTACAAAACTATAACAATAAATACTCATGCTAGAGAGATGAAGATTTGGAACTCCATTTCTGCCGGATGGGAGGCAACCGCAAATGCTTAAATTTTGGGAAATGTTGACAACTCGATTGCTAAGCTTCAACTTTAAATCGATACAAAGGTTGATTCTGCAGAGCTTCAATGTACTTTAAGCTTGTGTGAAGCTTCGAGTAAGCGACTATGGCAGGACTGGGCTAGAGACGCGTGAAATTTGTTGAGGTTTTCACGTTTGGGAAAAGCTCAAGCTTATAACGAGAGAAACCGTTTTGAATGACTTATTTTCTAAGTCAACCTTGGGAATTCTAATCTAAAGTGGTTTTCACTTGGAATTCAAGTGAGCTTAGTTGATTTTGAGTTGTTTGTGTTGGTGTTTGGCTCAATGAGCTTTGGTTGTTCAGTGTTTTGAAGGTTTTTTGAGATCAAGTGATCATTTTGAGTTTTTGTTTTTGATTGATTTTGGTTTTTGAGTGTCTTTTACCACTGTCCACCCTTCTTGTATTTATAGTAATTTTTCTTCTCTGAGTAGGGTGATTGTGTTTTTTTTTGGCCAAAGATATTTTCCCTTTTCCTCTTCTTCTTGATTTTGGCAGATAGGCTCTAGATAGGTGATCACTGCTTTTTAGCCGCCTTGTGATATTTTAACCGTGATGGTTAGTTTGATTCCTTTTACAGCCTCGCTTATCCTCTCGAGATTGTAACTTGCTTATCTCCTTGGGAGAATTACCTTCTCCAAAGGATGTAAGAAAAATCTAGAATATACATATATATAGAGGATTTGATCTTGAGTTCTTGGAATCAACGATGTCATGAACCCTTTAATCACTTCTTCCATGGATTGCCATTCGACTTTATCCGTGTTGCCATTAATGAATTGCGACTTTTTAATCCAAGTTGCCATGTGGGATTGTTCCTTCTCCCTTTTCCTATTATGTTTGGGCTGAGGCCCAAATCATCTTGTTTGCTCCCCGATGAGCTGGACTAGGCTTCCTTCTTTTATTTACTTTGGATGTGTCAATTTTAAACAAAAGGTCTACACTATTTAGTAAATAAGTAAAAGAAAAAAGGACCCTCGAAGTTGCATTAGTTTGTACTTTATAGATATTAATTTGCTAGTTTAAATATATCCAAAGTAGATATTAATCGGCCACTTTAGTTTAAATTTATTGCTAGTTTAAATATATCGACTGTTGCTTACCAATTATGAATACTTTGTTTTTTCAAAGTATAGTTAACTTAACTCTATAATTTATATATCAAACTTGACAGAAGCTAAATCAAAACAGCAATAATACACTAATACAAGGCTACAACGTAATTTTTTAAAGAATCTTTACATACTGAAAAAAAAAATGTATACATTACCTTGAGCTTTTTCCACAACAACACACTTCACAATTAAAGTCACCGATAGTTAAAGGCAACTTACCCCACAAAGAAACCATCAATATGTACTAACAGCACAGAAAGAATAACCACCCCAACTTCTCCAGATAACACTGTATAAGCATGAGCCATTAGAGACAGATCAGCTGGCGATGTTACAGCAACCATTGAAGCTTTGAGACGGACAAGATTCTCAGAGAATACACTGGCCCACAAAATAAAATCTAGTATGTTTGAGAAAGAGAGCACATTTGGAAGGAACCATAGGCAAGACAGTCATATTTTACATATAAGTAATTAAAAAGATATTTATATGCACAACAAATGTACCTGCATGGAAGCAGTGATGCAGATAGAACAACAAAAAGTGGTGCCAAAGGTATCACAATTTTAACCACTGCAGGAAATGCACTCTGCATATAAGAACCTAACAAAATTGGAGCAACAACGACCTATAGAGATGACAGAATAGAGACCATAAGCCCCATCTGATGGATAATATAATATTACTGAAGTTTATTATATTTAACTTAACCTGCATGGTGCTAATTGACAGTTTGGCAGCATCCACAGGGACGTAAGTCCCTGCCAATATCTTTGTTAGTAGAAGAGTCAGGGCTACTGCCCCAAGAGTTGTGCATACCGTCATTACAATAGACAGAGGAACGTCCCCTTGAGCAATTGAGGTCACCTGAAAGGCTATTTCATAAAAAGCATTGAATGGAGTTAAATAAATGGCCCAGGCAGGGGCTAGGCGGGAGCTAGGCGGACTAGGCGGACTAGGCGGGCTAGGAGGGGGCTAGGCGGTGGCTAGGCGGGCGCTGGCGCCTAGAAGAAAAAAAATGTCATTTTGGAACTCCAAGGTCTCGGGACGAGATGACTATGGTGCTATGAGGTGAGAGAGAGAGACAAACGAGGATTGAAGAAGAAGAGAGGTTGCGAGTTATGTTTAGGGTTTAGAAAAGGGCCTGGGCGAGAGAGAAGGGCCTGGGCTTCATAAAATACAACATTAAATGGTTTTTGCATTATGAAATCACTAAAGTAACCACTAATAAGTAACAAATAACAAATAAATATTTTAATATTTTAAATCAAAAAAATATTATACTATTTGTTTAATATATACTTTATATATCCTTTTATTTTTCAGGATTTTTGTATAAATTTATAATTTATAATACTAAATAATTTATTAAAAGAAGCATAGGCACTCGCATAGGCTCCGATTACTCCTCTAGGCGCTAAGTCCTTGCCTGCTGCCCTTACTGCATAGATTTTTCGAACATTGGGATTAACATGTTGGTAAATCAAGTGTACCAGCACCTCAATTTACAACCCTGCAATTTTAATTGACTCTAATTTCCTTCTATTTGTGTTCATAATGAACAAAAAATTAGTTCCATTGCATGGCGTTTAGATTTAACTTTTTTGGTATAATTTTTCTCAAGACTATAAACAAAGAAGCAGTTTCGTCAGTTCTCAATTGATTGTGCAGTGGCTATATGTCTCCGGAGTATGCCAAGGGCAGGATGTTTTATGAAAATTCTGATGGCTATAGCTTCGAGTCTTGCAATTGGAGATTATTTGTGGCAAAAAGAATATCAGCTTCTATTCCAGTGACCAACATGTAGGCTTCCTAGCTTATGTAAGCTCACTCTCTAAATCTTAATGCAAAATCATATCTTTCATACAGCTTAAGCAACCTATATGAAGCTAAATGCAGCAGAGTTTAACAATTCTGGCCAACATGCATGAAATTTTGTCAAGCATGGCACTCATGGAATGAAGGCAGGGATTTGGAGTTGGTTGATGAAGTATTGGCAGATTCATATTCACCTTCAGAATCTCATGGATTTCTATTTTTGAAACCCGAAGGCATTGCATATGCACGGGTCAAGTTTCAGATTGGCAAGCACATGGAATTGCATACAATTATATTGGATTGCCTCAGTTTAGGTGCACATTGATGCGCCCATTTTTTTTTTACAAACATGATCCAATTGGTATTTGGTATAACAAACACAAGCAACATATACAAGTTTTGGCATGCGCTAGCATACCAAATTCACAAACGTAAATGGGGATAAAGGGAACCAAGGTCCCAAGATGGAGTTGTCCAAAAGATGCAACTCCCCCACACAAAACTCTCGTCTGGGGACTTGGTGGATTTCTATTTGTGAGGTAAAATACCTCTTGGTCGAGCTAGGCTAAAGTACAAATGACCGAGCTGAGCTTGGGTCCAGGTGGTCGGGTTGAGCTCGATATCAATGGACAAGCTGGGCTTGAGCCTTGGGCGGGATGTCTCCGGAGTATGAGTGCATGATAACTTTTTTAGAGTTCCAACTGTTCACTTTTTTTTATTATAAAAAATTTCGGAGAAATATTTATCTTTAAATGTCTAGCCGCTCGGCTATACTATTTATTTTTCAAGAAAAAGAGGACTCGCCTAGCCCCTAGGAACTGATTCTCGTTTCGTAGGCATGCCACAATTTTGAACTCATACTCGTTTCCTTTGCTTGATCATTTAAGCTTATGTGTAACATACACAAAGTTTAAGTTATATTTCTTCATGTAGTGTTGTTAATATGTGCTGCATGACATTCCTTGATTGTTTTCTTGACTTTGAAGTTCCTATCAAGAGGCTTTTTACGCTTTCAATGAATTTGTGACATAACAATTTCTAAGTTCTTTGCGTTCTATCAAAAGTTTTTCTCATTGGATCAGCTTTTAACTTGTAACTTTCTTGGTTGACTTGTCTCACATAAGATCGAAGTTCTTAGTTATGATGACATTATGGAGCTGTGCTTCTTTCGGGCATGAGTTCGGAAGCCTTTTATCCAGCTATTGATGATGGTTTCTATACAATGCTTGGAGAAGGATCAGGAGCAGGTTACAACATTAATGTCCCTAGGGAAAATGTCGGTGTGGGGATGCAGACAATTTTGCAGTTTGGGACCATATTTTGGTTCCTGGAATTGCAGCCAATAAAACACACCCTCCCTTCCCTCTAAAAAAAGGGGCAATTCCAGAAAAACATGCTCTCCAAAACCAGATAATTTATGCATAAAACTACATAGAAACTAAAGTATATTTCTCATAAACAAGAACACCTACAATATTTACCTTCAAAAAGTAAGATGTCAGCAATTTCATATTAACTGATTATGTACTATCATCTTCAAAAATCAGCATCTATTTCTATCATTTGGAATAATGTGGTCATCATATTTTGTTTGGCCTGGGTGATCATTATAGTTTATAATCGTCATAAACTACCATTCTCTTATAGGATAAACAACCAGTGATCTATAACAAATATCCAAAAAGTAATTCATGCACAAGAACCAATTGATCATCATATAAATTCCCAAAGAAGAAAAGGCCTGTAACTCACAGGTTAAGTAGCTTAGATGGTGCGGGACGTAATATAGTTAATGCCTCTTTCCACTGCCACTGGCATTCAGATAACGAAAGAAGACGCTACAAAATTGACAACTGCCGCTCCCACTCGTCAATGAAATGTTTAGCAATTGACGCTCTCCACTCCAATGCTTGTCTCCCACCCCTACTTACGCCATCACTTAGAGCATGATCTAGTTCAGTTATAAACTTATAGTTGAAGGAAGACAGCGATGTAATATATCAAGTAGTTCTCCGTGACAGGACCCGAATTTCCCGAAACAGGCGGACCCATCTTGGTGCCGACATCCTGCGATGGGCCCACTTACTAAAAGTCCAAGACGTCCTACCAAAATTTTGGCAGAGTCTCCCCTGTAAAGTGCTCAAACCCAACAATAAACAACCTGCAATAATTCACAACAATAAACAACCCAACTGAGCATGCTTTTACAAACTATAATCCAACACAAAATGGCCTCCGGCCTCAAGTAGTAGCCTAACATGGGCAATAACAGAGCATCTACAGAATTTGTTTACAACAAACAGGGGAGTAGAAAGAATTTATACAGACCCTATTAACAGACGACAAGTTCGGAGCTCGTGACTTGCTCGAATGCCTTCAGAGCAACTAGGCAAAAACAGAAAGATGTGAGTGGACAGAAATAAAGTTTCACTTTAAATCAACATAGTAACCCCACCATGTAAAAATAATGCTCTAGCATGCAGTTTCACAATTCAGAAACCAAAACTCAAACACATAAATCCCAAAGTCCAAAACATCTCCACATCTCAAGCTCACAACTCATTTCCCAAAATATATGCAACTCTCAAAAACCCGTAAATACCCATATATCAATATACATATACATAGCTAGGATTCTAATATAATATATATATACTCCTCTCCATACTAATGTACCGGGGAGACAATCCAACCGGGGGATTGTTAGCTGGTACGCAGGATTTCAAACACTAACCCGGCGTCCGGGATGAGTAGTCCAACCGGGGGACGGAACTCCATAGCTCACACGCCGGCACTGCCAACGACACGTGTAGCTCACAAATCTCATATCAAGTCCTACGCGCAGGTATCATCACCCCACCGCATGTGTGATGATACTCAAGCAATATACATACTCTCCCCACTCACACACCGCGCCATGTGTGAGACCCGTAATCTCATGGCCTTCCCACCCCAAAGCCAGCAGCGTGTGTGGAAGCCTAGTAACTAGGGAATGGTACTCACCTACCATACTCATACATCTCACAACCATCCATCAACTCCTATCTTTCCACAATCTCACCACAACAACCTCTCATACTCTATACATAGACAATATAGATAGCCATCCCAAAATCCATATCAACATAATCATCATACTCAAATATATATGTTCATATTCAAAATATATATCCAAGATATATAAACATATTCAAATCATTAACCAAAGACTTATTAAATCAAAGTCACCATCATTTAAAGTATATGCACAAAACTTTCATAATTAAAAACCATGCATATGCTTAAAACAAAGTCCACTCACAAGTAATCCCAAGCTGCCTGAGGGTGAGTGATCAACCGAAGTACCTATTCCAAGATACAAATCCTTGATTAACAGCGTACTTCCAAAACGAAATTCACGAAAGGAAATACTTAAATCCCCAAGTTCCCGGTGCGCTCCGTCCAAAGGAACATCCTGGGTCGATTCTGATTGGAATTCGCTTCCCAATCGCACGGTGATCGCGATTTCCTAAACTTATTATTGAATCGAACATCCGGGCTCCAATTCACGATCCGCGAATTCCTACAGGTTTCTAAGAGTACCTAAATCAACATACTTCAATTTGGAAGCGATCCAACGGTGAACTTATCGAACCGGATAACGCACAATATGCGAAACTTCGATAGTCAAACGATATCCAAATTGAGATCCGCGAATCCTACGCACTCGTGACAACCTATGGATCTCAACAGACGAAAAACAACTTCACCCACCTTGCAGCGCCGCCAACGGAAAATCTCCAAACCAACGTTCACCCTTCCCATCCTAGATACTACTCGAAGAATGGAGCAACTTTTTCAACTACGGCAATTCAAAGTGGCGGAATTTCAAATTGAAATCCGGCCAAAACCTAGATTTCCAATTCGATTCCAAACTTCAAATTCGATCTAATCCTAACCCAAAATCAGCTAGAACACGTAAAAAGGAGAAGAAACCTCACGGTTCACCGGGATTGGGCGATTCGACTTGAACGATCGATAACATAACCGGTGGGTTGTGATCGGGGCTTCAAGTCGAAGAAAGATTCGAAGAGAGA
The DNA here is from genome assembly GCF_029339155.1 of Prunus mume. Taxonomy (NCBI): domain Eukaryota; kingdom Viridiplantae; phylum Streptophyta; class Magnoliopsida; order Rosales; family Rosaceae; genus Prunus; species Prunus mume. The sequence continues at coordinate 22,384,276 of NC_142701.1, read as the reverse complement.
ATCGAGAGAGAGAGAGAGAGAGAGAGAGGTGCGGGAGGAGAGAGAGTGAGGTGAAAATAGTAAAAATCTGATTTTTACTAAACCCTTCGGAAAATTTACAACAAGTTTTGATCGCCAAAGCCGTTAAATCTCCGATTCAGGGTCCCAAAATCTTCCCGGATAAGAAAGTGACCAAAATCACCCTTAACCCAGGAGTAATTTAATATTTTCCTTTAATTAAATTAAACAGGAAAATAAACGGAGTCGGGGTGTTACACTCCGTGAAAGATACAACTAATTTGTTTCCCTTTTTACGTGTTAGATGAGTTTGCTCCGTAGCACATGCGTAATGTGATTCAGAATAGCTCCAAGGTGAGGCACAATGAGCCTAATTGAGAGAAAGATCGTCCATATTTAAAAGCAAACTTATGACATTCACCATTATGATCTGCATCATTGCAGAAGCATTATAAAATAATTACAATGAAGAATAGGAAAAAAGATGCAGCAAACTAATAAAACTGATGATATATATCACAAACAAATTGAGAGCATTTACATTTCAAAGGAAAACATGAAACCTCACCAGTCATAGTCCTTCATCACTTCAACCGCAAGAACAACTAAATCCAGAGCATACCACATGTGCATAAGTTCAATATGTTGCATCCTACCATATAATAAAATAGAACAGAGAAACGCAAAACCATCAACATGTGAAACAAAGCATGTCAAATCCCAAAATGACAAAAATATGAAACACATTGAGTGCAAAATTCATTTGTAGATCTAATTTAAGGGTTGGAGAAATCCATTTTTGGGATTGGGCTAAAATTCTCCCTTGGATGCATAATGATTGGCCTTCTTTCATTTCATTCCCCTCCCCCTCCCCGCCCCCGGCACACGTACAGACACACAACAAAAAAGACTCCCACAAACTTGCGAGTTACAACACAATATGATAGTATTATTATATTAACGTATCAAAACTAACAAAAATAATATATGCTGCAGCTTCTCTTGGGGCGTGTTTGTTAAAGCATTTCAAAGACTACTTTGGTGTAACTCATGTTGATTGGACAGAGTTTTTGGCTGAATGTAATCTGATTTCATATGTCATGTCATGATTGTTGGTCTGATTTTGATGGTTTTCTACAAGATATATTTGAAGACGAAAAGAACAAAGAAATAGTTTTCCTTTCTCTGTTTCTTTCTAGCCCATCTTTCATGCAGGTTTTCTTTCTCTGTTTTGAATAAGACACAGTTTTCCTTGTAAAAACAATAAAGAAATATACCAGAACAAGATTATTTTGAGGATTTTGAGGACTTACCCGAAGTGGACTTTGATTTCCAGTACAAAATTCTCAGCAAAAGGGTTTAACAGGTGATATCGCATGCTATTTGTTCTTTAGTAGACAACATCAATGATAATTTTCAATTCCATGCTTGACCAGAATTGACGCAAGCAACAGAAGAGGCAAGATCAAGACGATAACGTAAAGAATCACAAGGAAATTTTTGACAAATCGGGCTAGGCGGCGCCTAGGCGCTAGGTGGCCTGGGCGGCTCTGTGGAATATAAAATTAGTTTCTTTAGGTTTTTTATTTTCTTTTTTGTAATTAAACAATATCTTTGCTTTATTTTAATTACTTTTATTAGTAATTATGTTTTAATTATTATTTCTTTAGTGAACAATTAATATTAAATATTTTAATTAAATTCATAAATTATATTACTTAATAAATAGTAATTATTATGTTTTAATATTTTTCGGACTTTAATTTTCATAGGGATTTTTTTTTTTTTGGAATAGCTAATTAATTAACATTTTTAATTGAATCTTAGTCTTATTTAATCAATATAATTACTAATTAGCTTTTAGTTATTATTTGTTTCATAAATTACTTATCAAATAGTAATTAATTTTTATGAATTATTTTGTGCTCTTAAAAACCAAGAAAGTGGTTACAACATAGTAAGTATGTCACATCTCGGGATCAGCTCTGCCGTAACACGATATTATCCGCTTTGGGCCCCCCCTCTCTGCCCTCACGATTTTGTTTATGGGAACTCATGAGTAACTTCCCAGTGGGTCACCCATCCTAGATCACTGGCTTCCAAAAGGCATCGTGTTAGATGGAGGTGGGCATGTACATATAAGACACATCACCCCCTCTCCGTTGGTTGATGTGGGATATTTCAACCCCCTTAGGGGCCTGACGTCCTCATCGGCACTCTCGCACTACACTGCAGAATGGCTTTGATACCAAATTGTCATATCCCGGGATCGGCTCCGCCGTAGCATGATATTGTCCGTTTTGAGCCCCCCTCTCTACCCTTACGGTTTTGTTTATGGGAACTCACTAGCAACTTCTTAGTGGATCACCCATCTTGAGATTGCTCTAGCCCCAACTCGCTTAACTTCGGAGTTCCCATGACTTCGAAGCCAATGAGCTCCCAAAAGACCTCGTGGTAGATGGAGGCGGGCATGTACATATAAGGCACATCACTCCCTCTTCGTTGGTCGATGTGGGATGTTACAAAGTATATATCAAAAAAGAACCAATACATCTGTAGGGCTTTTTTTCTTCCAAAGACAAATGGTGGGCTTGTTGCAAAAGCGGTGAGGAGATTGCCTTTTGTTTAGGTTCGAAAATTAAGCCCCAAAATACCTCGAAAGGGCAGCAAAACCTTAGGAGATATTTTGGATAATCTTCTGAGAATAATGGTGACTTGCAGGTAGTTTTGGCATGCTTACGGATGGTCTTTCAGGCATGAGTGGCATGAGGCATGGGAGCAAAACCAACATGGGTTTAGCACTAAGAGAGAGATTAGGCTTGGTTTATGAGAAATGAAAGTGTTTAAGTAAGGAATGAGGTGTTTTGTGAGAATTTTGACTAGAGAAGGAAAAAAGAAAGGGGTTCTTAAGAAAAAACAAATTGGAGAAGAAGATGAGCAGTGCAGTCAGTTTTGCGAGATAGAGAAAAACTTGCTCTCTGCAGTTGTGGGTTGTTTTTGTTGGGTAGGGAAGGCTCAATTTATAGCTGTAAATCACCATTTTTCAAGAAACCCTAATGGCTTTTACTTACTTTGGCTAAGCTTTTCTTCCTTTCTCCTCCCTTCTCTAACTTCCCTTTCTTGAAAGATTGCTTCTATTTTCGTGAATTTAGGGATTTGGGGCTCAACATCCTCTTTCCTGTGCAGTGGGAGCTTCTACTCTTGGTTTGCTGTTTTCTTCTTTCCTTTCCTCCGTTTTAACCAAATTTGACAAAGAAAGGTAGTGAAGATGCATCTTAGTCCAAGGGATGCTTCTGACACATGCGGGATGGTATTCATCGGTTCTTTGGATGTCTCGGCTTGGGGGTTTCAGCGACTTTGCCTAAGGAGTCGCCATCCTCTCTTCACGTGTCCTCTGTTTTCTCCAAAAGCTGAGGTTTTTTGTGGGCTATTTTAGGATTTTATATGGGCTAAGGTGATTTCCTAAGCAAAAAGGGTTTTTACTAAACATTGGGCTTCTTAGCTTGGGCTTTATTTTGGTTAGGTTGTTTTGCTTGGGTATTGGGCTACTTTTCTCTCTTGTGCTTACCCACATGTTTGGGCCTAAGAAATGGGCTTGAGTCTCGAGGCTCCCAAGCAACCCGAGACCTAGGCTTGTAGCGTGGTTGGGTGCGAGATAACGGCATGGCATGTTGCTCGGCATATTTTACCTTATCGCCCTTGGGAAGGATTGTTTTAATTTTAGCATGAGTTAATCATATTTTGTCGCGAATCATAGCATGATAATTTGTTTATTTAGCGTGGTATGTAGATTATAACTCGTATGCAATAGACCCTTTTTTTCTTTTCCCTTATGGAATATTGTATTGGGCTGATAATTGCTCGGGCCCAATCCATGGATTTTTTGGGCCTCAACACATACATATATAGTATACTTGATTTGCTTATGAGCTTAGTTCTTATTGACTGGTTTGTAGTGGTTACATGTCCTCAGAATAAACAATTGACGGGTTCTACTCGATAAAATCTGATGTCTATAGTTTTGGTGGGTTGGTGGCAGAGATAGTGAGTGGGAAGAGAAACATATAGGATTTACTCATTGCATTTTTCTTTTTCTTTTTTTCCTTCTTTCAAGTAAGCACAATGATTTTGAACTTTTGATAAATTCTTTTTAGGCATGGATGCTATACACAGAAGGCAGGTCCATTGAAGTGCTTGATGCATCAATAGGGGACTCAGGTGATCCACATGAAGTTGTGAGATTATTTCGTGCATGTAGGTCTTTTCTGTGTGCAGCGTAACCCGAGAGATAGGCCGAGCATGCCAGTTATAGTTCTAATGCTAAGTGGTGAAGAGTCATTGCCTCAATCTCAAAAAACCTTGTTCTTACAGTGAAAGGGATCTCAATGAACTCGAAGTCGGTCATTCTTTTAAAACATTTTCAACAAATGAACGCAAGTGCTTCAAATTTGGGGCAAAGATTCATGAAGTTCCAAATTGCGTGGGGGAATGATCTCCTAAAATGCCACTGCAATGTGCATGTGTTATAAGGTATGCAATTATAGTCACTTCAATCATATGCACTTAGCCAGTTAGTGATAGAGGAAAGTAGTCTAAAATTTCCATATTCTTTAGAGAGCATGTGTTTTTTGTCGTTTTTGACCATTTTGTGATATTTACTATGTGTAGTCCTAGATGGATATTTCGACTTTAAAGATTATTTTGAATCTCTATGTGATACTGTGGACTGTGGTCAAGACTTCTATTTGCTTTGAAAGCGATTTAGAGGCTCATGTAATTTTATTTCTGTTTACTTGGCGGTCCCAACCCAAAGCATATATATACAGTTTGAGTTTGGTGTTGTATAACTTACTAAGAAGACTTGGGGAATTGAACCATGCATATTCCCTTCTAATGGCTAGCTCACTCTTACCTTCACCCTCATCCACATACTAGTAGTAACATTTTACATATTGAATCAATGGTCAATAAGCTTTCCAATAGCATATTTTTGACACAAGTTCTAGCGACCAATCAAAAGGGTGTAGCCAACCGGCTATACCTGTTTCTATGATATAAAAATCATAGTATAGCCGCACGGCTATACTATTTATTAAAAAAAAAAATACCATTCTATTTGCATAGATTTATACTTTATAGATATTAATTTGATAGTTTCGATATATACTTTATAGATTTAAATTTTTTTATTGAAATTTTTATTGAAATTTTTTTGAAATGTAATATACATGAAAAAATACATACGTGTGTGTAAAATATGAGTATTAAACATGAAAATGCTAAATTTTTTATACAGCTAATAACTTTGGAAAAGTAAAAACTCAAAAGGGTACAATAGAGACTCGTGTAAAGGCCTAATAGTAATGGAAAATACTCTAAACAAAAACGGGAAAAAAGGTCAAGAGTATAGCCGCCCGGCTATACTAAAGACCCCGTATAGGCGACTGGCTATTAACAAAAATCCCTAATATAGCTGCACGGCTATACTATTTTCAGTAGAAGAGTTCAAATCTGGCTCAAAACTAAGCACCACGAGATGCTAGAGGAAAAGACCATGAGATTCTAGAGGTGCATAACATAGTAATGATAAAATAGGATGCTTATTTATATTTGAAGTATCAGTGTGACCTCAAACAACATTGTTTTAGACTACTAGTTAACAATATCTTCACATAAAAAATAAAACAAAGAATCTGAACTCCATAAGTATGCCAGGAAACTTAGAAAAAAGGCTTTTCCTGTTACTTACCATCAACAGTAGGAGACCAAAAGGATACATATCTCCAAGGACACCTAGAACGCTGCTGCCCATTGTATTCATACTCACAGCAGATATTGCCGGGTTAGGGAAAACTTCGAAATGGTGCTATAGTTGTCACTTAACCTAAACTGTAGGAGTCTCCTTGGAGTCAGAAGGATCTACATATCTCTAAAAGAATGCCAGACTGCTTCCCATTATATTCATAATCATAGCAGACAATGTTGCGGGTAATGCAACCATCGGCGAGGTGAAATGAGAAGCAGCCAAAACCACACCCAAAGAAGAATTTTGCATACCAACTTGTGAGTGTCAAACATGTAAAGGAAGGATTAGTGTTGCATGCCCACCAAAATTTATGAAAGTTTCGACATTTCAAACTGAGCATAAAACAATGAAGATCTTCTATGGACTTACAATAAAGTTTAAGAAGATAATTTTTATATATTTATTACCAATTGGACCAAAGCCGAAACAAAACTAGAACACAAGGATTCACAGAAAGCCGGATCATGTCTTAAGGTTTACATTCTGTTTGATTAATACGATCAATTGATATTGCTCGTCTTTGTGCTTCTCTAAACCCGCAAACAGCAACTGATATATACCTGCAAATTAAGACTCTCCTTGATCAAAAAAGACTCCTCAAGCTGCACATTTGCACCGCAAAAACTCCAAAAAACTAAACAAACAGGCGCAGCACCACAACCTTAAAGAATATTTGTATGAGTGCAAACTCTGCCAACAATACTCGTATACAAAACTAGATTATGTTTTCATATGTCAAATTAAAATCCACATAGACAAAGAAGATTGAATATATACTTTCTTACTGCAATAGCTTTTATGGCTATGAAGTCATAATGACAGCAAACTATAGTTTCTCAACTGTTGCTTACAAATTATGAATACTTTGTTTTTTCAAAGTATAGTTAACTTCACTCCATAATTTATATATCAAACTTGACAGAAGCTAAATCAAACAGCAATAATAAACTAATGCAAGGCTACAACGTAATTTTTTTAGAATTTTTGAGCTAAAATTAGAGTGAATCTTTACATACTGAAAAAATGCTTTTTCCACAACAACACACTTAACAATTAATGTCACCCCAACAGTTAAAGGCAACTTACCCCACAAAGAAACCAGCAACATGTACTAACAGCACAGAATGAATAACCACCCCAACTTATCCAGATAACACTGTCTAAGCATGAGCCATTAGAGGCAGATCAGCCGGCAATGTTACAGCAACCATTGAAGCTTTGAGACGGACAAGATTCTCAGAGAATACACCGGCCCAAAAAATAAAATCTAGTATGTTTGAGAAAGAGAGCACATTTGGAAGGAACCACAGGCAAGACAATCATATTTTACATATAACAAATTGAAAAGATATTTATATGCACAACAAATGTACCGGCATGCAAGCAGTGATGCAGCTAGAACTGCAAAAAGTGGTTCAAAAGGTATCACAATTTTAACCACTGCAGGAAATGCACTCTGCATATAAGAACCTGACAAAATTGGAGCAACAACGACCTACAGATGACAGAATAGAGGCCATAGTGCTGATTGACTTAACCTGCATGGTGCTGATTGACTGTTTGGCAGCATCCACAGGGACGTAAGTCCCTCCCAATATCTTTGTTAGTAGAGGAGTCAGGGCTACTGCCCCAAGAGTTGTGAATACCGTCATTACAATAGACAGAGTAACATCCCCTTGAGCATTTAAGGTCACCTGAAAGGCTATTTCATAAAAAGCATTGAATGGAGTTGAATAAATGGCCTAGGCGGGGGCTAGGAGGGCTAGGCGAGGGCTAGGAGGGCTAGGCTGGGGCTAGGCGGGCACTAGGTAGGCTAGGCGGTCTAGGCGGGCGCTGGGGCCTAGAAGAAAAAAAAGGTCATTTTGGAACTCCAAGGTCTGGGGACGAGATGACGATGGTGCTATGAGGGGAGAGAGAGAGAGAGAAACGAGGATTGAAGACAAAGAGAGGTTGCGAGTTATGTTTAGAAAAGGGCTTGGGCGAGAGAGAAGGGCCTGGGCTTCATAAATACAACATTAAATGGATTTTGCATTAAGAAATCACTAAAGTAACCACTAATAAGTAACAAATGACAAATAAATATTTTAATATTTTAAATCCAAAAAATATTATACTATTTGTTTAATATATAATTTATATATCCTTTTATTTTTCATGATTTTGGTATAAATTTATAATTTATAATACTAAATAATTTATTAAAAAAAGCATAGGCACTCGCATAAGCCCCGATTACTCCTCTAGGCGCTAGGCCTTTGCCTACAGCCCCCTTACTGCATAGTGATTTTTCGAATATTGGGACTAACACGTTGGTCAATCGAGGTGTACCAGCACTTCAATTTACAACCCTGCAATTTTAACTGACTCCAATTCCCCTATGTTTGTGTTCATAATTAACTAAAAATTACTTGCATTGCATGACGTTTAGATTTATCTTTTCTGGCATAATTTTTCTCAAGACTATAAACAAAGAAACAATTTCGTCAGTTCTCAATTGATTGTATAGTGACTATATGTCTCCGGAGTATGTCATGGGTGGGATGTTTTCTGAAAAATCTAATGGCTACAACTTCGGAGTCTTGCAATTGGAGATTATTAGTGGCAAAAAGAATACCAACTTCTATTCCAGTGACCAACATATAGGCTTCCTAGCTTATGTAAGCTCACACTCTAAATCTTAATGCAAAATCGTATCTTTCATATAGCTTAAGCAACCTATATGAAGCTAAATGCAGCAGAGTTTAACAATTCTGGCCAACATACATGAAATTTTGTCAGGCATGGCACTCATGGAATGAAGGCAGGGGTTTGGAGTTGGTTGATGAAGTATTGGTAGATTCATATTCACCTTCAGAATCTCATGGATTTCTATTTTTGACCCAAAGGCATTGCATATGCATGGGTCAAGTTTCAGATTGGCAAGCACATGGAATTGCATACAATTATATTGGATTTTTGCCTCAGTTTAGGTGCACATTGATGTGCCCATTTTTTTCACAAACATGATCCAATTGGTATTTGGTATAACAAACACAAGCAACATATACAAGTTTTGGCATGCAGCTAGCATACCAAATTCACAAAACGTAAGTGGGGATAAAGGGAACCAAGGTCCCAAGAAGGAGTTGTCCAAAAGATGCAACTCACCACACAAAACTCTCTTATGGGGACTTGGGGGATTTCTATTTGTGAGGTAAAATACCTCTTGGTGGGCTAAAGTACAAATGACCCAGCTGAGCTCAGGTCCAAGTGGTCGGGTTGAGCTCGATATCAATGGACAAGCTGGGCTTGAGCCTTGGGCGGGATTTCTCCGGAGTATGAGTGCATGATAACTTTTTTAGAGTTCCAACTGTTCACTTTTTTTTTTTTAATAAAAAATTTCAGAGAAATATTTATCACAATGAGTCTAGCATAAGGAATAGGCCAGGAGATTATATAGTTTCAGTTTGTGTTTAGGTTTAAAGTATTAATAGAACAACATGTCGAGGCAATATAATATGGAGAATTGGAGAAAATTTCAAACCACACCATTTATAATATGATTCATATTCCTCCTCAAATAAAGTTATAATCTATCATAAAACATATACTTTTTTCTTTTATTAAAAAAAACACGAACTACATCTGACTGTATATATAGCCAGTCAATGAATTGGTAATTGCGTAGGCAAGAACCTAAGGTATATAAAAATATCCCCTCAACAAGAGCCTTGATTAACTGACCTAGGAGAAAGTATCCTAAACGTGTTAAGGGACCGGTAAAAGTGAAAGTTTATTGCTTTCATTCAACTTGTTGCTTACAGTTGCCTCATAATTGTCTTCCAATTTTTTAGAATGAAGGGCATAAGGAGAATTGTTGATGATCCTGCAAAAACAAAAGTCATGTGTAAATTGATCAATTATAATTAAATATCTTATGTGTTTTGGAAAAATCAAATATTTTGTGCCTTAAGAATAAATAAATAGAAACCATGTTAATCTTAATTTTTTTCTAGGGCTACAATGAAAGGGCGAACTCTAGCTATTGATGCCAATCAATTTGCTCATTATACGGTTAAAAAAAAACTCGATCTCCTTTTTCCTTTCTTTTCTTCTATTATTTTTTCTGTTGTCAAACAGTAAAAAAAATTGTTGACCATCAATTATTTAGGCAGGTATAGTGAGCAAATTTATGGGTACATACCAACATCATTTTCTCTATGAAAATAGATATGATCTTCGGCATGTATGGATTTTGTTTACAAAGTATGATTTTGGCACTGTAGTTTGGATGAAGTTCCAATTTGGAAAAAGTTTCCATTCTCGATATATAACTTTAGTTTATTACAGTCTATGTACAAACAAAGACATCTTTACCTGCCACGGCGCTTTTCAAGAAAACACTGCAAGGAATATCTTCTTGCCATTGGAAGTCCTGAAATAGGTAAAGGAAAAAACTAGTTAGGGAAGATCTGTCAAAGAAAAACTAGAGCAAATGTGATTAACATTTTTCCTTTTGTGAAGACTAAAGATCAACTAGCAGTCGTTTCCAAAAAAAATATCAACTAGAAGACACAAGGATGATTTTGCAGGGGCGGGTGAAGTTAGGAAACTGGGGTGTAGACAAATAAATTTTGGCGCAATAAATTCCATTAGATAAGAAAAATAATTAGGGTTTGATGGATTGAATTTTGATGACATCGGACGGAGTGCATCAAACGGTTCAAAGTGAAGAAAAAATTAAAGGAAAGAATCTTCGTGATTGACTTTAATCAAATATTAATCAAGTCAATCAATCGAAGATAATTTGGTTAAATTGCCAAATTATTGGAATTGATTTTAAATCAAATCAGAATTCCACAAAGGAATATCTTAAAGAAGAAAAGCTATTTAGGTCAAGCATCCTGCAAGAGCCTATAAATAGGAGGCCTCAAGACGAGAGAGGGAGCTTAGACAGACCAAGCATTCAGAAGAACCATAAAATTCTCTACATTCTTCGCCTCATTTTGGAAGAGTCATCAAGCACAACAAATACATGTCGGTTCCTTCATCTTAGAAAAATCCAAATACCAAACAAGTCTTGTGCTACCCGTTTAATCAAGATCAAGTCTCTACGACCCTTGTATCAAACACAAATTTTTCTTTAAACACTTTGGAGATCGAATAAGAGAATTTAATACAGATATTGTAACCCTAAATTTCATTAATACAAATATTATTTTGTACACGTGTTATTGTCTCATTTGTCGCAGGAAATTCATGTTCACAATATTCATTGTAAATTGTTCTCCTTTAACCCTTTTTTATGGCAAACCAAAAATCACCTGATATATGAGCAATGCTGAGTATTCAATACACAAAATTTCGGATATATGGTGAATGCTCTTAACTAATTGAGATACATGTCGAAATGAACTACTCATACCTGCTCTTATTTTGGAAACTGATAGTGATTTGGGTTTGAGAGGTGGTTTTTGCCTGTGTGTTTTTAACCTTTCTGCAACAAGAGGTTTGACCGATGAGTTTTCACTGGCAAGACGCATAATCGCTTGAGCCTACAATGACAATATCTATGGGAATCAATACAGCGGATAATTTTATATAATTATTCACAATTTGGTAAGGATTAACATTATAATAAATTGTTTGAGAAAATTATTTTCAGGAAAAAGAAGTTGAACAGTCAAATATGGCAATCACAACATAGACATCATGGATTTCAAGCTTTGGGCACATTATTATTTCCTGAAAATTAAACATTTGTGTGCATTTCTTTAAACTATTCACCACATCAGCAGGAATATTGTCATAGTCGACATTGATAATCCCATCATAAATATTGTAAGTTGTTCTGAAGTCCTGTTGGATTGATCATCACATCTGTGTATGTACACACACAACAAAAATTGAAGAGGACTAACTTCAAAAGGGAATTATAACACAAGAAATAATTAGGGTAATGATTTTGACACTCCTAGTTTAGCTTATAGAAATTCAATTTAATTCCTTTTAAATACTCTCAATGGACGTTCCAGAAGCATAAACGGAGAGTGCCAACATTGCTACCCATACATAATAAGCATATATAACGACGAATATAAGGAAAACATACCGCAATCCAGGAAGCAACTGTTGCTCTAGCAAAGATAGCCAGTGTCCTGGAAAATTATTTCTACCAAGAAATTTAGGTGGTAATAAAGGGTGGGGTGATGAATGCCTTTTGATAATTTATGATTCAAATTCAGCTTCCATGCTGGTTTTAGCCACATTATTTTGACTTCTTGTAAGAAGATACTTTCTGAAGAACCAAACACTTTGAGACATATTATTCTCATTCATCCATTGATCTTAAGCTGATGTCTCTTTGCTGGTCATCTGGGGTCCTTGTAACTTTTTCAAAACCAGAACTATTTTTATTTTCGTCTTCTCCATACAGTTCTTGGTCTGTTTTCATGAAGAAGTCCTTTGTTATAATTGGAGTGCTACAAGCCATGATATATATATATATATATATATATATATATATGTTGCTCTCTCCCAACTTATTCCCAAGAAGTGAAGAGAAGTCTTCAAACCTATGTATATATATACACACATGAGAAAGAAAAACAAAATTGCTGAACATCGAACCCATATAAAGGAAATGAAAATTTTATATATATAGCCAAATTCCCATCATCACATGACTACCACGAAACTGAAATGGTATATCAAACGGCACTAAGATATGAAGAAAACAGTTCAAAAATGCATACCAAGTTATATAGAATATGCATATATATATATGTTAAAAGAGAGCAGATGTGTACCTGAAGAGGTTTAGGGCTGGTTTATGAGTATATGCACATAAAGCAAGGTCATATATAGGGTAAATTACCAAAATGCCCCTTGAACTTGTACCTAATTATCAATTTACCCCCTGACCTATTTTTTTAGAAAATTAAAGACTCAAACTAAATTTTATTCTCAATTCCTCCCTACCGTCTAAATCTCAACATTTCATCCAATTTGCCGTTAAATATGAGGGCAAATTGGCATTTTAAATTTTGAAATAATATATACATATAATTATTTTAATAAACAGGGGCACACCCACTTCATCTTTTACAGATTACAAAGGGGAGGGGGGGGAGAGCTCGAATGGGAGAGAGAGAGAGAGAGAGAGAGAGAGAGAGAGAGAGATGGAGAAAAGGGAGGGTGGCTTGCGGTGGTGGTCATGGGGGAATGATGGAGAAGAAAATGGGTGTTGCAGCGGTTATGGGTTCGTAGGGGTGGGGGCCGGGGGTTTTGTCTGTGGGTTAATGTACACCCCTACTAATCACCTCTATAAATTCCACAATGTAAATACCTCAGAGCTCATACAACAAAAGTAGGAATGTTTAGTAATGTCGTTCTTAAGATTCACTTACTTCCAAATCACCTTCTTAGTTCTCTCTCTCCTCCAAACTGTATTTGGAACTAGGGATCTTCTCTCCCCATTTTGTTCAACCACTGGGAACTTCACCGCCAATGGCACTTACCAAACCAACCTCAAAGAGATCATGGATTATTTTACATATGAAACCCATTATCCCACAGGGTTTGCTCTTGGTTCAAACGGTCAGGATCCAGACACAGTCCATGGGCTTGTCCTCTGTACACTGCAAGCATCAGCCGAAGATGGGCCATGCGTATTTCTGATGCAAGGAATTACATGATCCAAAACTGCACATATAGTGGCGGTCTTGTGGTTTGACAATTGCACGTATAAGTATTCAGACGAGCATTTCTGTGGTTTGACAATTGCATGTATAATGTGTTGAATTAATTGTGGTCCAATATAAATGTGGTCAAAGAAACATATAGTGAATTTGAATTCACCATCGCATTTCGAAGTCCCTTGAATATGACATCAATTAAAAAAAGGAACTTTCCATACAAGTGAAAAGGCACCGTTTGGTAAATATTTTTGTGATCACAAGATTAAAATAAATTTGAACCAACATAATGATAAAACTTGTCTAAAAACACTATATATATTCTAACCTATCTTTCCCATAAAACCTTCACAAAATTCTTTCTACACAACTGCAACATGTTCATCTGAATGAGTGGTTCAGAAACAAATTTATATTGAATATTCATGCTAAAGATTACATATATAGTTTAGACTTTAAGATTCCCTAAAGACTATACAACAAATGCCACACATGAGTCCCAAATCAATCAGAAATATATCTTTTTTAGATTCACCATCTCTATTTTTTTTTTTTTTGGCAACCAATGGGGTGTTGGATTGGTCTAGGTCTTTGGTGTGCTCCCAAGTGGTTCTTTGTTCAAAATCTCCTGTACCCGTGTGTGTGAGTTTTTCCCACTCCCCTTTCCTAACTTTGGCAAATATATATATATATATATATATCTCTATTTTTTGCCTAATTAACTTTCTTTCTCATTCTCCCAAGGATCTACCGATTTTGTTCAACCCTGACAATTTCACTGCCAATGGCATTTACGACACAAACCTGAAGGAGCTCATAAGTTATTTTAGCTATGAAGCCCTTTTACCCCACAGGGTTTGCTCTTGGTTCAAAAGGCACTCATGATACAGAAAGAGCATATGGGCTGACCCTTTGTAGCGTTGGAGTCTCAGCCCTAGTGTGCGCAGCTTGTATTTCTGATGCTATACTAACTATATCCTCCAACATTGTTCATATAGTAAAGTTGCAATTATGTTGTACGAAAATTGTCTATATAAGTATTCGCACAAACAAGCATTTCTTTGGTCCAGTAGTTGAGAACCAAACGAAGGTGTACGTCATGAATCAGCAAAACACAAGCAATCCAACGTCATTTATTCGGATGAAAGTAGGTTTGTTTAGCAATCTAGTCGTCGAAGCTGTGAATACAATGAAATTGGAAGCAACTGGGTGTTTGGAGCCAGTGGAAGTATATGAAAGGATCCATGCTTCGGTTCAATGCCCTAGTGACCTTTGTACAACATGTCTTCACAATGCGATTTTATTTTTTGAAAGTCGCGCCAATTGAGATTAGAAGGGTTTATAATGAGCGTTTTAACGTTCGACAAAAGACTTTCAAATATTTCTGGGTTTAGTACCTTAATCATTCTATAATATAAATAACGAACTAGCTCTATTTGGTGGTATTTCTCCATTTCATAGTAAAAGAGATTTCAAATTCGAATTCAATCTCTAAGTAGTGTATTTAAGCAGACAACGTATCATTTTATGATTTTGGAATTTGCATAAAATGCTACAAGAGTATAACGTAACTTTTATTTATTTATTATGTTCTCGACTTTTATTTCTATTCAATGTCAATATATGTTTTTTTTTTATTAACCTTTTGATCAAGTATGTGTGTTGTTGAGTTGACTATCTTATCTCAAAAATTCCTGAATATCAAGAAAACCCTTTGCCTTTTGTATTTTGTATGATTGTATATTATGAATTAATAGATTGCAGAGTAAAAAACAGAGTATGTAACCCAGAGTGGGGAAAATGTTTCCTATTCCGTGAGCAACGTGGGCTAGTCTAGCTAATTATAGCTTATTACAATGCGGTATTTTCATAAATTAATTCCTTACGAGTAAACCCTTCTTGATTAATAACACAATATAATTAATAAGAAATTATCATTAGATTAATAGTATTAATTATATTGTCTTGTATTGTAGAAACATCTCCTGTATAATTGTCTTTTACCTGTATGCCGGCCGGGCCTGATTCTACTTTAAAAGAAGAACACAACGACCGAATTTTCCAAGTCGTTGCTTCAAACCTCTGACTTTAATAAGAAATGAATACTTCTTTCACACCAGAATCATAATGTTGCTGATGAAGTTTTTTTGACTTGGTTTTCGATTGAACATGGAGAATGGTCGTGTAGGGTGTTACCTTTGACTCTTTCACGGTCGAGACATTTGGATTTTATGAATGGATTTAGTTGGATCTTGAAAAGCTTAATGATATTAAAATCATGCGAACGTGGCTGTTTGATGAAGACCTCTAAGAAAACACCACATAAGCAGATTTGCATCCATCATTCTAAGTTCAACTTGCTCAAATTCTAACCATGTTTTTTCAAGGAAAGAATAAAAGAACAAGTCAGTGCACTTGTTTGCTTGACTATTGATTAGCATTCATCACTGAGAATCCAGCTTTTCCCTTTGCTGCCTTTCTCTGCTGATTCTAATCCTTAATCATCTTGTAAAATGCAATTTCTTGCATTATATGCTCCTTATTTTCTCTTTGTTTCATGCCTTCTTCAAGTTTCCCATCCCACTATAGCCCAAAAGATCAACCAGTTTTCGAACTGTAACACTACTTTGAATTACACTTCTGGGAGTCTTTATGAGCAAAACCTAAACCTTACCCTCAGTTATCTTGTTGCTAATGCTTCTCTAACAGGATTCTACACCACAAGTATTGGTGAGAACAGTGATGTGGTTTATGGCCTTGTTCAGTGCAGGGGAGACCTCTCTAAAGTTGATTGCCATACTTGTGCAAATACAGCTGCAACTGAGATAAGGCAACTCTGTTTTAGCCAGAAGGAGGCTTCGGTTGGTTATATAAATTGCTCGTTACAGTATTCGGCTCAGCGTTTCTTCTCTACTTTCGACAGTTTTCCAGGAGTACAGTTACATAACCCCAAGACAGCAACTGATCCTGCTCATTTTAAAACCCAGTCAGGCAACTTGGTTAAGAACCTTTCATCAAAAGCTGCTTCTGTTCCTTCCAGATTTGCTCTTGGGTTCAACAGTTACACGGATTTTAATGATATATATGGCATGGCCCAGTGCACCCAAGACTTAGCAGAAAACACCTGCTTAACTTGCCTGCAAGAGATTGCCAGCCATGTTCCTGAGTGCTGTGATGGATATGTTGGGGCTACACTAATTTCTAAAAGTTGTTATCTTCGGTACGAGATATATTCATTTTTTCTGTCACCAATAGCGCATCAGCCACCTCCAGTGGCATCTCCTCCATCTCCTTCCTTGCTTGAGCCTAAGGCTAGTCATGCTGGTAAATTATTAGGTTCTTTTGACACATCCCTGAAATTAGTATGTTTTTCTTGCGATGAATCAATTGCGTCAATTATCAGATTCATTTAATTAGCATATAATAAACTTTTAATATTATGAATTGAGTGCTTTTCCAGCAAACAATCAAATATGAATAAGAGATGCAATCATTTCATGTTTTTGCAGGAAAGAAGAGCAATTCAAAAATCATCCTTATCATAGTAATCCCACTAGCTTTAGCATTGACTGTGTTAGCCACAGGCTGCGCTGGTTACTTATTCTGGAAAAAGGCCAAGAGAAATGGGGTTGGTAAGTAGCTCATAGCTCTTATCAATTACAGAATTTAATCACGTTTCTAGCTGTAAGATCTGAGCTTTCTTCTAACATCTTGACCAATTAGTGGAGATTTATATGCTGAAAGTTCTCTGTTTAGGCCAGTGCTTGTTGCATTTTATATGTCCCAAGACATTAACTTAGCATATTATCATGTAGATGATGTTCCTGACTTACGTGAGGATGGTAATGATAGCATGGATGCACTTTTGATTGGACTAAGTACACTTAAAGTCGCAACCAACAATTTCTCAGAAGCATATAAACTTGGAGCAGGAGGATTCGGTCCAGTTTACAAGGTACTTACAATTCATTCGTAATCAGGGCATTCTCTATTTGACATTAGTGTAAATGACACTGTCCATATGCAACTCTAGGGAAAACTGCCCGATGAACGAGAAATAGCTGTGAAGAGGCTGTCACGTAGTTCAGAGCAAGGTCTAGCAGAACTAAAAACGGAAGTGATGCTGGTTGCCAAGTTACTGCACCGGAATCTGGTAAGACTGTTAGGCTTCTGCTTAGAAGATGAAGAGAAGCTACTCGTCTATGAATACCTACCCAATGGGAGCTTGGACAAGATCTTGTTTGGTATGAACTATAAGGTCCCTGAGTTGTTCACTTTAGTGTAGATTCGGTATTCATTCTTGTTCACAATTAAATTCTGTTTGTCTGAAACTTAAAACTTTGTATCTAGATCAGAGGAGACCATTTGGCTTAGAGTGGGAAACAAGGTTCAAAATTATTGTTGGAATTGCTAGAGGGCTACTTTATCTGCATGAAGATTCTCAGCTTAGGATTGTTCATCGAGATTTGAAAGCCAGCAACATCCTGCTAGACAAAGAGATGAATCCCAAAATATCTGATTTTGGTTTAGCCAAACTGTTTTGTGGTAGCCAAACTCATGGCAATACAAATCGGATTTCTGGTACTTTGTATGTCACAAACTTAATTCCTAGTTAGAAATACAATGTTTATTGATTGACATACACTTCGCTAACTCATTTATTCATGACTTGCAGTGGATACATGGCACCGGAATATGCTAAAAATGGGAACTTTTCGACTAAATCTGATGCCTTTAGTTTTGGGGTTTTAGTTATGGAAATTATTACGGGTCGAAAGAATTCCAGCTTCCGCAATTTCTCAAATCTTCAAAGTTATGTAAGTATGCAAAATAATAATTGCGAGCAATGTAAAATATGACAACATAACATGTTAAATTGACGGAGCACATGTTTCTTTACGTTAGATTGACTTGAATTGAACACTTGAAATTGTCATATAGGCGTGGCAGCATTGGGCCAATGGAACAGCTTTGGAGTTATTGGATCCAAGATTGGGTGACCAGTGGCCTAGATATGAAGTTCTGAAGTGCGTCCACATTGGGTTATTATGCGTGCAAGAAGCTCCTGCTGAAAGACCTACCATGTCTGAGGTTGTTATGATGCTCAATAGTTATACCATAAACTCCACCGTCCCGTCACAGCCAGCGTTTTATGTCCGGCAAGAGAGCTCTGCAGACCCACAGCAGTCGGTGGCTCGCCTCGAAAGTTATGGTGCATTAGAACTTGATCAGTTAGCAGAAGCAACTCAATCAGTAAATGACCTAACAGTCACTGAACTCTGTCCTCGCTAGCTAGCAATTGCAAATTGCAATGTCATAATAATTAGAAATGTATCTCTCAGCCAGAAAGTAGATTCTGCTACTGTTTCTTATTTTGGTTGTACAAATTTTTTGTTCGTGCACATATTGTCAATTAAAGAATGACAACTAAAACCCGTTAAGTTTGGACAAATTTTTTGTCTTTTCTTGTGGTGATTAGGTTGACGACAAAGAGATTGTGCATATTATCATAAGCAAACCAAATTAATTACAACAACTTGTTTCGCAGCAACAATACAGTCAATTTATTTTCTTGTTCTGTAGGCCGGCCACTAGCCACTAGCCACTAGCCACTGTCCTGTTTTGTAACCTTCGACTGCTTCTTTCACCAGAATAGTGTTTGCTCCAGAAAAATGAGTTTTTGAATGAGTACTGTGAACTTGCTCAATCAAACTGTCAAAATAGCTTCATTTAATTCTTTGGTGGTATCAACTATCAGGCAAAACTCTTTTTGTTTTAGTGTAATTTTCCCTTCACGCGCTTTTATCAAAACTATTTATTAAAGCTTCTATGAGTCGAATATTGTATGCGCATGTGAAGATATCGCTTGGAAAATCAAACTGGCTTTATGGTGAAGCTCAATGTACTATGGACCTTGTCGAGATTTCTTGTAAGAGATGTCTTGATAAAGCAACACATGGTCTTGAGAAATTTGGTTATGGAAAGAGTGGTGGACGTGTTTATTACGGAAGTTGTTTTGTCATATTTCAACTTTACACATTTGCCGATGATTAGTTTTTTTTTCTTGGGATTTTGGGTTCCTTTTTGTTTGCTTCTAATCTTTGTATTTTTGGAGAGCTAGGGTGTCTTGTTTCCCAAAATGTCTATATATGAGTTGGGGTGTGTGCGGAGAGTTCGTGACAAAGGCAAATCAACTGCACCGATTTAATTGCGCAGTCTAGAAGTTGTTTGTTAGGTATTGCTTATCAAATGAATAACAAATTAATCATAATCTTCCATATGCATAACCTCAGAAATAGTACTTGGATCCTGATCAGTTGGGACTCTCTTCTTCTTACTCCTTTCCCTATTCCCTTTGGAGGAGGAAAAGGTTTATGTGGTAGTGGCACATCAAACATGATTTGCCTATTCATCATCGTTTGCCCCCCGAATTCTTTTTCGTTCCAAAAGCACCCACCTTC
Organism: Prunus mume; assembly: GCF_029339155.1. Classification (NCBI taxonomy): domain Eukaryota; kingdom Viridiplantae; phylum Streptophyta; class Magnoliopsida; order Rosales; family Rosaceae; genus Prunus; species Prunus mume. The sequence goes on along the minus strand of NC_142701.1, from coordinate 22,364,336 downwards.
TCCTTTTCAACCAAACCCCACCGCCTCAATCATATTCTTATGAAGCTATGTGTCTTTCTTGTGAAAGAGATGATGGGGGTCTTTGGTTTGGTTAATTGTTCAAAGATTTGAGAACGACATGTGTCTATATTTTTCTAAGTTCATAAAGAAAAACAGAAGGGTGAAAAAAAACTGCTGTATATATGTACAAATTCCTTGAGATTCTGGGTTGGATTATTAGATTAGGTGTATCGATATATACCTACTAAACGTTGGCCAAAAAGGACACACCTACTAAACGTTGGCCAAAAAGGATACACCTACTAAACATTAAGATGAAGTCACCCACCCTGTCCTTTAACGTGGATGCCATAAACCACTCCATTTTATACTTTTGGTCCTTTTTTTTCTTTGAATTCACAGAATTTAATTACAAAGATTAATTTCAATCATGTCAAGAACCTGAATATATGAACCCACATTCGTTGCTCAGATAGTTCACATCAAACTATGTCACGATTAAAATGCCTACAAAAGTTTAACTGTTACTTCAATTTCAATATGTAGGTCTTTTTTTAGTGAAGATTTACTTGGAGTCTGTAGGGCTCGATTCATTGTTTAGTTTCTCTGTTAGGCGTTAGTCCTGTTTCTTCACAACAACAAAAAATATATGTAGTCTACAACAAGAAGAAAATATGATAGTTGTAGCAGAAAAAAAGAAAAAAAGAAGAAGAAGAATATTGGTATCCAAGAGCGAACAACCTGTCTCTGCCTTATATCATGATACTTGACCAACTCAAACAACTAAACCACAAACTAATATTATCTTCGCTCTTACGTGTCTTCTCCCTTCTCTTTCAACGTCTATAAAAATGAAGTTCCTAAGTGGAGATCTATGCGGTTGATTCTCTGCCTTCTCATTCTACCCTTCAACCTCTTTTCCCTTTCTACCACTAAGCAAAAATATGGCAGCTTCAAGAACAACATTAGTGAGCTTGGTTGTTGTGACCATGCTCATAGAATTGGCCATGGCAACCAGTTACAATGTAGGAGGTCCGAATGGAGGGTGGGATTCGACTACCGACCTTCAAACTTGGGCATCATCCCAGACATTCTTAGTAGGAGATAATCTCAGTAAGTTATTTACACACACAAAGATATTGACAAGGAACATCTTAAATAATATGGGACAATTTTTACTCTGATTTTACTTATGAGTTGTTTTCCTATACTGGAATTAAGAAATTGGTATCTTTATTATGTGCGCAGAATTTTCAGTACGCACCAAGCCATGATGTGGTTGAAGTTTCAAAGGCAGACTATGATTCTTGCCAAGCAAGTAACTCAATTCAGTCTTACAGTGGTGGCAGCACTACCATTCCTCTGTCTTCTCCAGGCAAGAGGTACTTCATCTGTGGAACAACTGGACATTGTAGCCAAGGAATGAAGCTAGAAGTGGACACTCTTGCAACTTCTGCTGCACCAACTGCTTCTCCTCTGAGCCCTGCTCCACAAGAATCTCCTTCAATCCCAGCCCCTTCTTCCTCGGACACTCCATTGGCTCCAGAAGCTTCGACTGCCTCACCGGCACAATCACCACAATCTGCTCCCACTTTGTCCCCTGCTTTGCCATCTGAGTTGCCCATCAGTCCTGCATCAAATCCTGCATCAAACCCAACCGACAATTCCTTCAACTGAAGCTCCTACTTCCATCTCTCGAACCGGAACTTCAGCACAACCATCTTCCTCATCACTTAACTGCAAATTAGGCAGCCTCCAGGCGAGTCTCACTGTGGGGTTCAGTGCTGTTGTGATCACGTTGTTTCTATCCCCCTAGGCTTTTAAACAAAGGAAGATTAAGATTGTTTGTGAAGAAGTTTATGTTCATTGGGTTTTCTGTGTGACAAAATTTCTTGTGCATTTTATTCCAATTTTATGATTGCTTCCTTGTGCATTTGGAAAAGAACTGTTGTGCGAAGTGTTTACTATTTAGAAGAAATGAATGTTAGGGCTAGAACCAGCATGCTCAGCCGTTTTGGATCAGACTGCTATGATACTCCAGAAACTATAACTAAGAAACCATTTTTACATGGAAATTATGAGGTCTGCATAAACTGTTTGATTCAAGAGATCATCAATATACAAAAAGAGTGCTAAATAATATTTGTCATGGACCGACGATCGATTAATTGAAACATTCGAGATTGCTGGAAAATAGAAATACACCATTAACTGTAGTTGAAAACAAAGATAGATATTTAGAACAAATGAACATTTTTGTTCGAGACGTGACAGTGGACAAATTATGGATGCCCTGCACTCTACTCTTACGCCGTAGGAGGGCAAATGATATGATCCTGTGCTAGGTCAACTACATCATGGGACATGAATTGCCGCATGGGACACCAGGGTAACTTAAGAAAGGCATCAGCTTGTTTCCAGAAGCTTGCGCTCAAACTGCGAATGCAGTAGAGATAGCAGGAGAATGAGGTAGAATGCCATTTTGTGTACTCATGGCTATGACTTGCTGCTCCAACTTCTCTCTTTCTACCCTTTGCCTCCGCTTCCCATCTCGAAGTTCACTCTTCTCAGCCTGTGTAGAGACACAGGAACTAAAAACCGTTATGCATACTCACCTGGTTCTAGTATTCAGGACATGGTGAAAAAGATGAGATGCATACAAAGCATTCAAGTAGTTCAGTACTAAGTAGGCATGAGGAAGTAAAGCTCACCTTCAGTTCTTTAATATTTGCTTGCAAAGACTCAATGGTCTCTTTCAGCTTCTTGGATTCACTTTGTAACTGGCAGCGCTCGAACGGCATCAGTCAATATAGCACCCTTGTCTGTTTCGGGAAGCCTTCCAGGATCCAGGACAGAAACTAATTCCAAGAACCTTCAATTTGCCAAATCATGTCTACTTTGATTAGAGAATGAGAAGACAGAATTCCAAATCAGATAAATAAAAACTACTTTTATGATAGCATACCTCTCATTGAGCCTATTCCTCTGCAATTTCTCCCAGCATGCTTTAGAGAAAGAAGCACCATAGGATCCAGATCTTAACCTAAAAGGGCATTTGCAATAAATTAGGTCACAATATGTTCATGCATTTTGAAAAATATCATCAATTGGGAAGAGATATTTACCGTTTTTGGGAGCCAACTTCCATAAGGTTATCCGAGTCTCCAGATGAGCAATCAACTTCCACACTGGAAACAAACATAGTTTCAACAAAATGTTCAATAAAGAAAACAACATTTCAATTGCCAGACAAATGTGAAGCAGATGTTACCAATGCACAACAGAAGCTCTTTTTTTCAAAGATATATCGTACTGTCCTAACAGAAGCTACAGAGCCTAACCACACATTTTTAGATGTTCAATTCAAACTTGAGTCCACTCGTCATTGTTTTTTGCACTTAAGAAAACGGCTACAAAATGAACCAAAGCTAAAACATATACAAATACAAATCTAAGAAGAAATAAAGAAAAAATGCGGTAAGAAAGAGACCCACCTTGACCGTGCATTAGGGCCCGTGAACTTGTGCGTTTTTTGAATACGTTTTTTTAATGGAATAGCCCATGAACTTGTGCTCAAGTTTTATTTTGGTCCACCAACTAATTTTTTCATTCTAATGGTCCTCCAATTCTCTTTTTGATGTCAATTCGGTCTTTGTTTCCATTAGATTTAGTCACATCTGGTCTTTTTTTATGATACGAAATTTGCAAGAAAGTTCCACTTTCTTTTTTCAATTAAAAATGATTATGTCGAGAAACTGCCTTTAACTTTTTTATTGTAAAAAACTCCCAAACCCATCGACTCAAGCCATAACCGCAGAGATAATTTTTATTGCCAAGTTTTATGAAAACATTGGCTTTTCTTTTACTTCTTCTTTTTGGTAATTACATTGTCGTTTTTATGATAGGATTCATTGGCATGATTGAGTTGGCAAGCCAATTTTGTTCTAGTACTCCTGCTATTTTGGGTTTTAGGTGTAATTGAGTTTTAATTTAGGGACAATTTAAGTGATTTTTTTGTTATATTTGAAAGTTTTTATAAAAAATGACATTTATGAATTTGGAGGCTAAATTTTGACCCTAACCACCACCGTAATTTCCCACCCCAACCACGCAGCTGTGTGATCTGCAAGCTGCAGCCTGAGGAAGGAGATGAAGTCGGGTGAAATTTGTTTTTTAAAAGTTTGCTTCAATGAAGCGACATCGTTTCATATAATAAGTTTTTTTTTTTAACTGGGTTTTAAGTTAAACGCATTTTAACATGCCTTTTTTCCAAAAAGACCAATTACATTTTTGGTTAATGGCCGAATTTAAATTTGATCACCAAAATTTTAATTTTTCGATTTTTGTCACTGGAGTTAACGTCGTCAACAAATAAAGTCCAAATGATCCATTTCGTCAGTTAAGACACGTGATGCGTGCGTGCAGAGAAAAATTGGAGCTCCAACATATAAAAAATTATTAAATTAAAAACAAAAAAACAAAGAAAAGATGGGCTAACCATTGATGGGGCCGAAGACAGAGAGGGGTTGTGCTGAGGATGAATCTGGTTGTTCTGGGAAGAGGTTTTTTGGATTGATAGAGATAGAGAAAGAAGGAGGATTTGGGCAGTGGCTATGGCGGATCTGGGCTGGGTGGATGAGAGTGAGAAGGGTGGTGGCTGAGTGGTAGTTCGCGGGAGACGTGGCAAACGTGGTTGTTTTGGTGGTGGCTATGGCGGATTTGTGTTGTCGATGAAGTTTCTGATTTGGGTTTACTCCAATTAGGTTTTTTTTCTCTCGTATTGGTTTCTTCAAGTTTGTGATTGCTTTTGGGCTTTTTATGTGGGTTCGTTTATATTTGTAATCACGAATAGGGTATTTGAACTTTGATTTGGGGTTCTCGAATGAGCCTGTAAATCTGGATGCTTGGATTGAAGCACCTATCCACAGAATTGCGGAAGCTGAGGGGCTTAGGGCCCGACATTGGAGATGGCCGCACCGTGAAGGGCAGAACAATTCCATGGAGTTGAATCAATTGATGATCTGTTCAGAGCTCGAAACACATATAGGGGTTGCAGACAAGAACCCACCTGCTTCATTGGGATGGGTTTGGGGCTGAGGAAGCTGAGGGAGATGCGATAAATGATAACGATCGTTCATCTGTTTGACTCTCGTATCTTTATCCCTTCTTCTACATGCGACCCTCGAAACTGCTCATGTGGGGCATAACGATATGATAAGAACTTGAATTTGTTACTAACGGAAAGATTAACCGACAGTATTTCATCTTTAGGATTTCGAAGGGACCAAGTTAAGGACAGATCTTCTAAAGATGGACTGAATCATGTATTTGGGCTAGCCCAATGCTGGCATACTCAAGTCGATCTCACTCGTTGCAAAACATGCACGCGTTAAGCCGGAGAAGATCTTCTCAATCGTTGTCCTTCTAGTTGAGGTGCTATAATTTGGTATGAAAGTTGCCTAAAAAAAATACTCGAATGCACAATTCTTTAGTAGAAGTGACACAAGTAATGGAATCTATGTGATAAATACCAAATTCGTTGTTCCTATCTCATTATTGGATAAATACCAAATTCGTTGATCCTCCCAAATTCGCTGTAAATTATAATATTTTGGTTTGTGTATGCACTAGAAAGGTCGAAACTAATGATATACTATGTAAAAATCAAAATACAAATATGAATAAGGACAACATTTGTAAGTTGAGAAGAGTGTCACAACATTTGTAAGATGAGAAGAGTGTCAAGTGACGCTTTTTTTTTCTCAATGTTGTTAATTTATTTTGTGATGTGGAAGCAGTGAAACGATGTCGTCGCCATAATAGTCACTGTATTTTGACCCATGTACAGGAGAAGTTGGCTCCCTTCAACATAATATGGAACTCTATTCCTTTACTGTGGATGAGATTGAGTAATTCTTGTTAACGTACTTGAAAATTATGGTTATGCTAATTAGAAAAATAATTTTTATTCTCATTCCAATGTTTAGTTTGTAAAGAATATTGGCAAGTTGTAAAGAATATCGGCATATTAGTTAGTATAAATATTGCAACAATACTGTGGTTTGTAGAACGAATTTGGTGGTACTCTATTATCCAGAACATATGATAGTATGATACCGCAATGTAGACAACGTAGTCAATCTGATTGACAAGCGGCAAACAGACGGACATCGAAATCCACCAAAAGATGAAAAGAAAAAGAAAAAGTCATCATAGTAAGAAAAGAAGAACACACAGACTGACTGCTGTTGACAAAGATACTCTCTTTCCTCTCCAAATCAAATCCACCGTTACAAAATCAACAAACGCATTATGTACAATCTGAACCCAACATTACTTACCCACCCATCCAATAATAAGAATCAAAAAGATGAAAGGGAAGAAAAAAATTGTGGGGAAATGAATTTGCAGAACGAAATTGGAGCTACGCATGGGCAGGGCCTGGCGTCACCTGAGCCTGCCTTGGTGGATTGAACGGCGGCGCAGCCGTTGAAGCCGGCGGAGGCGGAGAAGACGGCGGATTGAGAGTTGGGTCTGGCGGAGGTGGGGTTTGAATTGGGGTCGCCGGAGGAGGTGGAGTTTGAATTGGGGTCGCCGGAGGGGGTGGGGTTTGAATTGGGGTCGCCGGAGGAGGTGGGCTTGAAATTGAGGTCGGCGGAGGCTGGTTTGAATCCGGGTTGGGTGGAGGTGGGTTAAAATTGGGGGTAGGTGGGCTGGGCTGGGTCAAGGTGGGATCTGTGGATGGTGGGTTGGGCTGGTTCGAACTGGAATTGGGGTTGGGGAAGATGAGAGGGGGAGAAGAGAGAGAGTGGCAAGAGTCTGAATCGGCGGAGCATTTGTGGGTTTTCTGGAGGCCATGCCGCAAAACCCCAAATCCCAAAACGAGCCCAAGAACCACAAGCACTGTGACTACGAAAATGAAGATCTTTGTTGCTTTTCCCACATAGCACATTTTCGTATTTCCTTTTCTGGGTTTTCTGGTTCAGAGTCTGAGAGATTGACAGAGAGAATGGGGGTGGTGGGGTTTGTTGGGTCCTTTTCGTCTTCTTCTCATGGTGAAGAAGATGAGAGAAGAGAGTGAGTGTGAGTGTGAGTGTGCATTTTGGTTTTGGTCTTTTTTTTGGCTTTTGTGGATTTTAGGATTTGGGAGAGAATTAAGTGTGGCACGTGAAGCCCAACTTCAATTCAGATAACAAGAAAAGGTAGCATGGCTTTGTTCTTGCCATTTGCCAACGCCAAGTACCATTAGCTTAGCTGCATTGTTGCAGAGAGTGACTTTCCCAAAATACCCTTAGTCTTGTCAATTATTTTTTATTACGAGCATTATTGAGGAAGGAGGTTCAAATGCATAATCACGAATAACTGCTATTAACTACTTGAATTATAAACCTTACTCTCGTTCTTGCAATTAATGACCCGTGGTGTTAATTCAGAAGAGAGGCCCATTTTTGGTATATGAATGGAAACTTGCTTTTGGTCTTGCAATTAATCAATCACGTGGTGTCAATTCAGAGGAGAGGGGCATTTTGGGTATGTGGATGAAAAGGTGAGGAGTATTTAATCAGTACTAAACGAGGCTGGTTAGTACAGAAAGGGGACATTAAAGTAAAGCCGTTGAAGAGGATATATTGGGAGGCGAGCAGCCAACTATGTTTGGCAGAGTGCCATGTCATTTCTATTGGGATTGAGCTGGAAGACTTGCTTATAATCAAAATCGCCCTTGGTTTGCCCTTATTTACAATCTTGTCTGATGGGCTCCCAATGTTTTCAAAAGCGCTTTTACTTTGTGGGTTGCTTTTGGACTAAATTCATAGTCTTGTATATCATGGGCTTTCTGTCATGCACCCAAACCCAAGCAAAAACAAAATTCTTTTTAATTCTCTTTATAATTATAATATATATAAAATAAAATAAAAGAATTACCTGTTTTCTTCCATGAGCATATTGGAAATCAGTTCTTCCCCAAAAATTAGTTATATACATATGACCCCAAAAAAAAAATTGAACGATATACCAACCACGTGGTATCCCAGAACATATAAAAAAATTTTGATCAAAAGAATTCATTGGTTTGAGTTTAGCTAACATGAGATAAAAGAAAACTTGGATTAATGATCAGGGTCTAGCCCAATTTCCAAAATTATTAGCTTCTACAATATCTAATTATTTTGAAGGAGTAATCTTCGTACCACAATTAACAAATCCCTCTTTTTATAAGGAATACAAATCGGGAAGTTCATTTTTAGTTTGCTTTTTTCATTTATAGTTTTCATTTTTGTTGCTATCCTACATCAGATGCTCTCAATTCCACAAAAAATAGAGAAGACAATGACCTGAAAGAAGACAATAATCAAAATAAGCATGGCCAGAAAAGAATGTAGGATGGTACGTGTTTGTCTACTCACTTTGCATCCACCGTCTCTTCTCTTTGCGTTTCGAACCAGAAGTCTCCAGAAAGATTCCATAAGCATAACCTATATATCTATCAATGTAAGAAACAAGAAAACAGAGTTTTCAGGCAAGAAAATAGGATTAGGAATTAGACACAAAACCCCTCATACTACACGTAAAAATAAGCCATAAATATAATCGGCGCCATGACAAGCATAACTCTAGGTAGTTTGGGAGAGAAAATAAGGCTTCATAGCAGGTGCTTCTGCCCAAATGTTCTTTTCATAAATGTACCTGAGAATGCAGAAGGAGCAAGTAAAGTATGGAGGCAAGGAACGAAGAATGCTTCTACATTCAGCTCCCGCAGTATAATCAGCAGAAGCCCTCCGCAAGCTGTGGCATCTGAAATTTCCACCACAGAACCAAAGGTAAGTAACTGCCTCGCAATTTTCTCATGTACAAATTCTGCCGTAAATATCGTATGAGTTTGAGATATTGACAAAAACAAAATAATGGGTTTGAAATAACTTTATTTGCCTTGAACATGTGTTAAAGGAAGTGAGCCACTTCCAAGTTTATTTTTTCACTTTAGGATTAATTTATGGTAGGTATGGTCCTATAGCCCATGAGGCCTGAAATGACCTTAATACCCATTGTATCATGCATCTATGACCTACTTTTGTAAAGATGTTTGAGGGCATGTATGGATCAGACTCTTAGAAGTGGTCCAAATGGCGGATAAAGAATGCAAACAAAGTAACCATGTGGATTTTAGCTGATATGGCCTCCATTAGGGGCCAGCAATAATTTATGCACTCATTTTCATGCCAAGATAAGGTCAAGTGCTTTCATTTTTTTTTTTTTTTTTGCTTTTTGGGTCATCAAGATAGCAATCTACTTTCTATAAAAGGCAACATGCTGGAGTAGTATTTTGCACCAGTCTCATCCTTTCAGAGAAATTAAGCCTAAAACTTCTTCTCTTACTCAACAATGCAGGCTACAACTACTCTCACTTACGAAGAAAAGATGCTCAGAAATTATGTGCCAATCTTTGTGATGCTCCCTGTAAGTCATAAACACTTCTTCTTCTATTCACTGACATGTTATGTATGCACTCTACTATAAAATATAATAATCATCGCGGAGCAAAAGCGTTAATTTTTCTTTCAATTTTTCTTCATACCAGTTGGGAGTTATTACTGTTGATAACGTTTTAGAAGACAAAGACAAACTCGTGAAGGAGCTGAAGGAGCTACGAGCAGCAGGTGTTGATGGGGTCATGATAGATGTGTGGTGGGGGATCATAGAATCCAAAGGACCTAAGCAATATGATTGGACTGCTTACAGGAGCTTGTTTCAAGCAGTTCAGGAATGTGGGTTGAAATTACAAGCTATAATGTCATTCCACCAATGTGGTGGGAATGTAGGAGATGTTGTAACCATCCCACTCCCCCAATGGGTACTTGATATCGGAGAATCGGACCCTGATATCTTTTATACCAATCTCAAAGGTAACAGGAACCCAGAATACCTCACTCTAGGTGTGGATAACCGGGGTCTCTTTAGTGGACGAACTGCTGTGGAGGTAAGCTTCACAAGATTTCAAAGTGTTATCTTCACGTAGTCAGCTAGTATTCGTTCTTTTATGGTGACGTATATGTTAATGGTTATATTACAGATATATAGTGATTATATGAAGAGCTTCAGAGAGAATATTGCAGATTTTCTAGAAACTGGACTTATTATAGACATTGAAGTGGGGCTTGGCCCTGCAGGAGAGCTCAGGTATCCCTCTTATCCAGAAAGTCAAGGATGGGTTTTCCCAGGCATTGGAGAATTTCAGGTGGGAGTGATTTACTAATTTGACAATCCTATTGCTTATTGGCCCTATTCAAGCGAAATTAAGTTCAAAACACATTACCTATTTCATATTGCAGTGCTATGACAGGTATCTCCAAGCAGACTTCAAAGAGGCTGCAACAGCTGCAGGTCATCCTGAATGGGAGTTGCCAGATAATGCAGGAGAATACAATGACGCTCCTGAATCTACAGTGTTCTTCAAATCAAATGGGACATACCTTACTGAGAAAGGGAAGTTCTTCTTGACTTGGTACTCTAACAAATTACTGAGCCATGGCGATCAGATCCTGGATGAAGCCAACAAAGCTTTTGTGGGGTGTAAATTAAAGCTAGCAGCCAAAGTAAATATTCTAATATCATAACTAACTCGTATTTAGCAGTACATACCATCTTTCACCTGATGTTAATCGAAGAGTACATGATTGATTATCAAAACAGGTATCTGGAATCCACTGGTGGTATAAAGCTGATAATCATGCCGCGGAGCTTACTGCAGGATACTACAACTTGAAAGATAGAGATGGGTACCGACCTATAGCAAGGATGCTGTCAAGGCATCATGCTATTTTGAATTTCACATGTTTAGAGATGAGGGACTCTGAACAAAGTGCTGATGCCAAAAGTGCGCCTCAGGAACTTGTTCAGCAGGTAAAAAGTGAAATTTTTGTTAAGACCAGCTTTCCTTGTTCAGTTTCATTTCTCATTGAGAAAATGCTGATGTAGTGTTATCTGCTTGTACAATCCCCTCAAAACATGCCAAAAATGATTTTTCTGGAAAACCTACAAAAATACATCTTTCTTTGCATTGACAATTAGTATCAGAAACATGAAATTCAATTCCCCAATTCCAGTAAAACCCCAAGTTCTAGCTGGAACATATCAAATATGCTTCTTACCGAATTTATACTCTTCAATTGAAGAACATATGGAAAGTAAAAAGCACTTTAATAGCAAATAAAAAAAATTATTCTAATGATGCTTTCAAAATGTATAACTGCATATGATGAAAATTATAGTTTGCAACATGCATGTGCAGGTTTTGAGTGGAGGTTGGAGAGAAAACATAGAAGTTGCAGGGGAAAATGCACTTTCAAGGTACGACAGTACAGCTTATAATCAAATCCTTTTAAATGCTAGACCAAATGGCATCAATAGAGACAGCCAACCAAAATTGAGGATGTATGGAGTGACATACCTTCGTTTGTCTGATGAACTACTACAAAAGACGAATCTCAACTTATTCAAGACATTTGTAAAGAAGATGCATGCTGATCAGGTAAGCAATCTTCATGTATGTGCCTTAAGCATATGCTCTTTCAGGGTGCAAAATGTCATTCCGTCCCTCTTTTCTACAGGATTATTGTCCAGACCCAAAGAAGTACAACCACCACCTGGGTCCTTTGGAACGGTCAAAACCAGAGATTTCAATCGAACAACTTCTGGAAGCAACCAAAGCAGAGGATGCATTCCCATGGGATAAGGAAACAGATATGAGTGTCAGTGGTGGTCTACTTTCTAATTTGATAAGGAAATTATTTTCTCTATTTAAGTGATACAACAGCCAAGTGGGAAGAGAAGTAGCTGGTAATGAATTAAATAAAGTGGTGGTTCGATCTGGATAACCAATAAATTGGCATAATGTGGCAATGTCAAAACAATTTGAGATCTTTGTTGTGTGAATAAAAGAATCTGTATTTCCCATGGAATGAATGTAGAGATGTCTTATGACAAAAGACTATTCACCAATAATCCCCACAAGAGCAAAATCCATGTCTAAAGTGGTGGAACCTATGGATATCTCGCATTATAATCTCTCGATTCATAAGCTCAGAAATCATTTTTGTTACTGTGTGGCAATCATTACATACACGAAGATTCTTGGTAATCCTGATTGTGGTCCCTGGTCCTGTGTTAATAAGGGCAAAAGCAATTGCCAATCTCTCACTATGATCCCAAAGCATCTTCTCCTTTACTTCTTCTTCAACATCATAGAACACTGAAGTGGTGTCAGGCTTGTATCCCGCCTCCATGAGCCGCAGATTCAACTCTTTTAACTTGGCATAAACATCATGTGTCTGTGGGTGTGACTTATCTCCAACTAAGAACCTATGAACCATCTTATCTACCTCCACAAAGCTGCAGCCAGGTGGTTTTTTCAGTCCCTTACTTCTCACCATGGCTCTCACTCTTTCCACATCATCCCACCGCTTCTCAGAAGCATAAATATTGGAAAGGCAAATGTAGCTCCCCACTCCTTTTGGATGCATTTCAAAAACCTTTTGTGCTGAAACCTCTGCCAGCTTGACATTTTTGTGTAGCCTGCAAGCAGAAAGAAGTGCAGCCCATATATCACTGCTAGGTTTTACTTCCATGGTCTTAATGAGCTCATATGCTTCATCCACATGCCCTGCTCTTCCCAGAAGATCCACCAGACATGAATAGTGAGCAAGCCCAGGCTTCACATTGTATTCTATGGTCATTCTGTTGAAAATATGTTTCCCCTCATTGACTAGGCCTGCATGGCTACATGCTGACAAAACCGAAGTAAGAACCCCCTCATCTGGAGTAAAATTGTTTGCTACCAGTTCATGATAGCAGGAGATAGCCTCTTCTCCTCTCCCATGAGCCCCATATCCTGAAATCATAGCACTCCAAGCAACCAAGTTTTTTCTGGGAATTTCATCAAAAACACGAAATGAACAAGACAGACTTCCACATTTAGAATACATGTCTATAAGGGCAGTTCCCACAATGATATTTGCACCAAAGCCTTTCTTGACGAGGCATGAATGAACAGACATGCCAAATTGCAAGGCATTGATCTGGTCACAAGCTCCCAGTATGGTTATAATAGTTACCTCATCAACCTCTGCACCTTCCATAACCATTTGACAGAAAAGTCTTAAGCTTTCAAAAGCATCTCCATTCTGCTCATAGCCTCTAATCATAGAGTTCCATGACACTGTATCTTTCAATTTCACCCCATCAAATAATCGCCTTGAATAAGCCAGAGACTTGCTATTACAATACATCTCAATAAGAGAATTTGTCAAAAACTCATTACGTATTTCACCACTCTTTCGAACCACATATGCATGAATTTCTTTCCCCAGCTTCAAGGCCAACAACTCAGCACAAGCAGAGAGGATTCCAAGCAATGTTGTGCCATCTGCTTTTAATCCAGCCTTTCCCATTTCCTCAAAAACTTCTAAAGCCTTTCTCAGATTATTATTCTTCACATAACAAGAAATCATTGTGTTCCAAGAAATTAAATCTCTCTCAAGCATTCTATCAAACAGCATCCTCGCCAATCCCATATCCCCAAATTTCGAGTACATTGCAAGAAGAGCATTAGCCACATAAATATCTGACTCCAACCCGCTAACCACAACCTCACTATGAACTCTCCTCCCAGTTTCCACAAGCAACAGATCACCGCACGCCTTAAGAACAAAAGGGTACGTAAAATTGTCCGCCTTTTGTCCAAAACTAAGCATTTCACGGTACAAAACAAGAGCCTTTAATGAGCATTCATTACAAGCATATCCCCTAATCATGAAATTCCACAAGAACGAATTTTTCAACAGAATACCATCAAAAATCACCTGGGCTTGGGCCATCCTGCCGCAGTTTGCGTAAAAAGCAGCGAGCTTCGTACTTAGATATGTATTGTTTAGGAGATTGCCAGAAGTGACCATGAGGGCATGGAGTTTCTGGCCTTTTGGGAAAGATTTGGTGTTGGTGAGTGATTGCAAGATCTTCCCACATTGTAGGGAAGTGAGTGGCGGGCTGAGAGGTTGTTCTTTGAAATGGACAGTGGTGGTGCAAAGAGATTTCTTGAGGAGTTTGAGATTGCTATTGCCGCCATTCATGACAAATGAATTTGGAAAACGTAAAATAAAAAATTTAAAAAAAAAACTTCAGAAGCAATCATATACTATGGCAGTGTGGGTGTAGTAGAAGTAGAAGAGTAGAAGGTGGCGGGCATTTTAGTTTCGTTAAAAACAAGTTTTGAGGTTTTTGAGCTTCTCTTGAATTGAGTTGAATCTGCAGTAACAAAATGAGTGGAAAAAAGAAAGGGAAATAATCTGGAGATGCGGGGTATCGATCCCCGTACCTCTCGCATGCTAAGCGAGCGCTCTACCATCTGAGCTACATCCCCATTTGATTTTTTGATGCACCTATTTCTTATATAAATACATAATCCCACTTGTTAGCAATTGTAAGAGACACATCAATGTTATGATGAATGTTATGTTACCATATTTACATCATATTGTTTAGTTTGTTGTTTCTGTGTGGGCTAACCATGCAGGTGTGAAATTTTGTTTTTTTATTCCTCATCGAGTAACTATAGGTTAGTATTGTAATACGGTTACGTTGTATAATAACACATTTTAAAAAAAAGTATAATATAGGTGGGAAAGAACTAGCCCAAATGGCACCGCAGGCTCTTAATGGTATAGATAGTATAATAAATTTTGGACTAAAAATATAAATAATATTAGACAAGAAAATGAGAAAACAAAAATTAGTTGAAGGCAAATATTAAAAAAAAAAGAACAGAGGAGGTCAAGAGGCAAAAGACCAAATAAGTCCAAGACAACCAATGGCTGTCCCACATTGTTCTCCGCACGTCTATGTTACGCGGGATTTTCTTTCTCTCTCCTCTTAAACCCCCCGAAAAACAAGAAACATCCTGTCGAAGAAAAAAAATCTAAACAGAAAAACATATTATCAAAATATCCAATTAGCTAAATCCTCCTTCTGGGTTGGATTGGATTAGAGCTCTGCATGACTTTCTGTTTTGATTCCATTTTCCGTGAATTTCTTAGATTTCTGATCGTGAAGACAATGTTGCATTGGTTAATACATCTCCTCCACGTTCAAAACACAAAAGTATAATCTTGGGCGCTAATTTAATAGCCTCTCTCTGCTGCATACATTGTTTGTTTTGCTGCTTGCATGTCATATCACCACGTTCAAATCTTGAAAAATCTCGGCTTTACGATTGAGAATCATTGGGAAACTTGTGGATTCTTCCTAAAGCTGTTCTTCCTAAAGCTGAGAAATTTGAATTGGGTTATAGCCAAATTTGAAGATTTTAATTACCTGGTGCGCGTCATTCCAAGACCAAAGAGCAGAAGGGCGCCCGGCCATTGTTGTTGGAAGCCAGAAAGGCTGGTGCTTTCAAAACGTTTCTGTTTGGTTTGAGGGAAATTGCAGGATTTTGCGTCAAGTTCGATGAAATGAGAAGGAAAATATATGGATGGGATGGAAATGAGAAGAGGCAGTTATGCGGTTGTTTTTGGGATTCTGCTTTGTGCATTGGTGATAGGGGCCTCCGAGGGGGTGAGGAGGACAAAGGAAACATTTATAGGCAATGGAGGTGGTTGGTTTACGCAGGAGATAGACGAAGACATGGTATGAATAAATTTGAATTTCCTTCTAATTTTTCTCTGCTGGTTTTTTCCTCTTTCATGATTATTAGCTATGTTCTAACCTTCAAGGTTGAAACCATTTTTCCATTTTTCCATTTTGCAATTGGGATGGTAGGCATAGCCTTGTGGAAATTCTAGTTTCTTGAAATTTCTTGGTCACTATAATGCAGAAAATCGGCCAAACTGTTTTACCTTTAATTAGAAATTGATTAAAACTTGTATCAACATATATATATATATATATATATATATATTAAATCTAAGCTTTTTCTTGTCTCTGCAATGCACATGATTGGTTTTTTTTTCCTTTTCGTCGGATGCATAATACCATAATGGCATCGTTTTTCAATTTTTCCGATGCCTATGCAGTGTAGCCTATTAGGAAATTTGTAGTAGTGTTTATTCCCTTGAAATCAAGCAGGAACCAACCTTTGGTTGCTAATGAGAAGAGAAATTAAAGTCAGTCGGTCTGCGATCTTGCCTAACATGTAACACTAGCAGGTTCCTGTCACAACAAAGCTAAGAATCTATTTAGGTGACACAATTATATAGGTTTTTTGATGCATGGGGAGATCAATGTACAAGTTTCTGGCACTTGAAAGCAAGATTGTGTTATTTATACTGAAGCTACATGCAAACATGTATCATTCTGATATAAGAGTATCATCACCAATATTTGACAAGATATTCTGACTGCAGGCAGAGGAGGCATGGGTACATTGCAGGAAAGAACTGATAGATGGCAAAGATGTTGTCGAAAATTTTAACTTGTATATCCCACAGGAGGCGACCAGTGACTCTGAAACAATGTTCTTAACAAAAAGCAACATACATAATGCAATTTTAGTTCTTCCTCCTCACGTGAAACAAACACTTTTTGATTGCTTAAGAAAGAAAGGGCTTCTGTTTCGTCCTTCTGGCAAAAAGGCTAGCTCCAAGAACTGGTTCATCGACTACTTAGAGTGCCTTTTAAGTTGGCCTCATTCTCCTAGGAGATATTTGGCCGGTGATTCACATAGGCCAATGGAACTGACTCCTGCTCCTGACCTAGCTCCAGGGCCTGCTCCTGATCTAGCTTCAGGGCCTGCTCCTGATCTAGCTCCAGAGACTGCTCCGGTTCTAGCTCCAAGCCCTTCTCCGCTTCTAGCTCCAGGCCCTGCAGCTAAGTTGCCTAGACAACAAGCACCTTCTCCTTCGCCTTCTAAACATATCCATACTACTTTTCGTGCTAGTCCAAATCCACCACCAAAGGATCCCTCATCCAAAAAGAAAAATCCACCATCAAAGGAACCCTCACCAAAAAAGAAAAATCAACCACCGAAGAATCCCTCACCGAAAAAGAAAAGTCCACCATCAAAGGAATCAAAAACTGAAAAGCCTCCTGCAAAGGATAATAGCAGTCTGATCAAACTAATTGCTATTGCTGGAACTGCAGTAGTTACACTTATCATTCTTGCGCTTCTCTGTTTTTGCTGTCTTAAGAAAAGGAGAAGCAGAAAAGTTGGTCCAAGAAATGGACAAAATGATGACAGGCCTCTTCTCACATTGTCTGCTGGTATGCAATTCTTAGATTTTTCGTTTATTGACTGATGACTATCTTCACATTCTAAGGCATTTCACTATATTTGTAATGCCACAGGCTCTTCACAGAAGTCTACTGGTTTAGAAAATTCCAATAACAAAGAGTTCAGCACTAGCGCAGATTTTGTAAACAATATGCCCATGAAAACTGAAAATGAACCTTCGCTGGGTGAGGCAAGTACATCAGAAAGCACAGCAGGAGGGCCATTGCCTCCCCTAAAACCTCCCCCTGGAAGACCAGCTCCTCCGCCTCCTGGACCACCACCACCACCTCCTCCTCGTCCTCGTGCCCCACCGCCTCCAAAAGTTGCACCTCCACCAAAGCCATTGCCTGGTAAGATCCAACGTCCACCTTTAGGACCACATCGCAAAGGAAACAGTGTTGATGGTGATGTTGATGGTGAGTCTGGATCTCAAAAAGCCAAGTTAAAGCCATTCTTCTGGGATAAGGTTGTTGCCAATTCTGATCAATCAATGGTCTGGCATGAGATCAGTGCAGGATCATTTCAGTAAGGCTGTAACTCTCATGATGAATCTAATATTCAATAAATAAACTAACTTTAAATACTCCAATTTAACTTCCAACTTCTGTACAGATTCAATGAGGAGCAGATAGAGTCTCTATTTGGTTATAATGCTGCGGATAAAGCCAAAAATGATCGCAGGAAGGAAGCATCATCCTTAGAACCTGCAATCCAGTATATTCAAATTATTGACAGAAAGAAAGCACAAAATCTATCAATTCTTCTACGAGCATTGAATGTGACCGCGGAAGAAGTTTCTGATGCCCTCCAAGAAGGTGAATCTCTCTCTCTCTCTCTCTCTCTCTACTAAAAGACATTTCTCGTGGTGAAAAACTTTACATGATTGTTTGCCAATCTGAAGTTCCATGTTACGTTTTTCTTCATTTTGGTTTAAGTACTAAAATATCTTTAGAAAAAGAGGATGAATAAATCAACACCATGTACAAAACTTGACTATCATGTTACACAGAATAAAAACTCGAAATACGATGTTTTAATCAAGTAAAAACAAGAAATACCCTGTTTTAATCATTTGTCCTGGATGATGGGCTTGCCAATGTGTTATTTCTTATCACTTATATAGTTCTTAACTTTTTAACCATTGAGATTGTCAGGTTTAAAAGGCATCACTGACTTACCTTTATTGATTGGATCAGGTAATGAACTTCCTTTGGAGCTTCTCCAGACCTTGTTGAAGATGGCGCCGACTGCTGAAGAAGAACTGAAGCTTAGGTTATACACCGGCGATATTGCTCAACTTGGCCCTGCAGAGAGGTTCCTCAAAGCCATGGTTGACATACCATTTGCTTTTAAGCGCATAGAGTCACTGGTGTTCATGTGTTCCCTCCCAGAAGAGGTCACTACCACCAAAGAATCCTTTGTAACTTTAGAGGTGAGACACTAGACCCGTGAATGCATATTCATATCCAATCATATGTTGCAAGCTTTCTTTAGATATTTGTCAGTCATGTTCTTTAATGTTTAACAAGACAGCAACCTTCAATATTTCTGTATTATCTGACCATTCCTCATCTTAAATGTCAGGTTGCTTGCAACAAACTCAGAAAGAGCAGGCTGTTCCTAAAACTTTTAGAAGCAGTTCTGAAAACTGGAAACCGCATGAATGATGGTACCTACCGTGGTGGTGCGCAGGCATTTAGGCTTGATACACTCTTAAAACTGGCTGATGTAAAAGGCACTGATGGCAAGACCACACTCTTGCACTTTGTTGTTCAAGAGATCATCCGTTCTGAGGGCCGAAGAGCTGTCCGCACAGCCAGAGCAAGCCGGAGCATGTCCAATTTGAGTGCAGAGGATTTAGCTGAGGATGTCAATGAGGAATCAGAAGAGCATTATTGTAGCCTCGGTCTTCAAGTTGTCTCCGGTTTAAGCGATGAACTTCAAGATGTGAGGAAGGCAGCTCTTGTAGATGCTGATGGCCTAACGTCAACAGTAGGAGTTCTTGGCCATTCACTAATAAAAACGCGAAATTTTATAAATGTTGAGATGAAGAATCTGGACGAAGACAGTGAGTTCCAACGTACGCTAGCCAGTTTTGTGGAGCGTGCAGAATCTGACATAACATGGCTGTTGGAAGAAGAAAAGAGGATAACTGCTCTTGTGAAGAGCACAGCGGATTACTTCCACGGGAATGCAGGGAAGGAGGAAGGCATTCGTTTGTTTGTGATTGTACGAGATTTCTTGGTAATTCTAAACAAGGTATGCACGGAGGTTCGAAATTCAGCAATGAAGTCAGCAAAGACTGCCAAGAAAGAGACCCCCATAGAGGCAGCTTCAGAAAACCGCCAGCCGGCTACAGATATGCGTCAGCGACTGTTTCCAGCAATTGCAGAACGGCGAGTGGAGGATGGTTTCAGTTCAGATGATGAGGCCTAGCTTTTCATTTAGAATAGGTATACGGGAGCTCTGGCTTGGAAGCGTATTGTTTTCCTCTCTGGTTTGGTAATCCGAAACGAATGGAAGAATTTCAATCACCTATTACTTATTCTTTGGTTGTGTTTTCAAGGAAATCAAAGGTTACCCTTGAGTCAAGTAAGGCGATAGTGCTGAAAACATGTGTGCAGAATGAAATTGGCCTTCAAATCATATTGGGATTTATAAGACAATGTTTGTGGAAGTAGCTATAGTAAATCTTTTATTATGTTCAGACTCCAAGCTCAATGGCAATGTCTGGCATAATGCTATTTGTTTGGCTTTCCACCAATGTACCTTTCCCTCACTATTTTCATTGTCGCCTGCACATTTTTCAGGTGGCATGATGACCAAAAAATGTCAACCAAAAAATGTCAGTTCTACCCGGCAACAGAATTCCCTTTCGAAATTTTTGTGTGTCTAGCACTGGCTCCATCGATCAAAGGCAAATGGGATTTTCAAAATGTACATAAAAGACGTGTGAAATCAAAAACAACAGTAAAACCATTGCTGGTTTTGTCCACCCATATTTATAACACATGTATTCATTACAATGTAACGGTCACACACCCAAATAATTTGAGATTAAATCGATATCAGACAACAATTAAAATTATATCAAAATGATTTGTTTTTTTAATTGTTTGCTATATGTTTCCTTTTTTGGTCTTTAGGGACTTGTTCTTGTCTTATATACCAAAAAACATTGTTTTATCATTCTTCATTTATTCTTTTTATTTTATTTTAACAAAATTATGCTCCCATCTTTTAAAATAAATCAATCAATTCCTCAAAAACAGGAATTAAAAAATATATATATTAAACGACATTACGTATATATAAAATAAAAAAACGCGAGGACACTACCGTTAATCAACGTGGGAAAGAAACGGGAAAGTAGCCCAAGGGATCTGGTCCCACAGTCCTTGGCCCAATAATAACGCGACACGTCACAAAGTCCCTGGTCAAAACCCTACTACGAACTCTATATAAACCCTCTACTGTCGTTGTAGTTACATACTGAACTCCTCGATAGCTTACAAATCAAAAGCTTCAATTCAAGACCTTCTCTATCTCCGATGGCTCCGAAGAAGCTTCTAGATGACCCACCTGTGGTGGAAGACTCCGATGAGGAAACTGTCGACGAGGAAACTGTCGACGAAGAAGCAGAGGAAGAAGACGACGCCGTTGAAGCTGAAGACGGCAAAGCAAAATCGGGAGATGATAACCATGACGGTGATGAAGAAGAAGGAGAAGAAGACGCTGACGAGGAGGACGAAGACGAAGACGAAGAGGACAATGAGGAAAAGAAAGAGAAGCCCTCTTCTAAGAAGGCCCTATTAACTTCTTCATCGGCGGTTTCGAATTCAAATCCCCAATGGCCATCTGCCTCCGAAGACGATTCCGGATCCGGGTCGGAAACAGAGTCCGAAAACAACAGCCAATCACCATCAGCTTCCGACTTCACCGTCAAGCCTATTGTTTCGAAGCCCATGAACGACACCGTCAAGACCAACAAGAAGAATGCTCCGGCGAAGCCCGCGCCGGCATCCAATTCCGGGTCAAAGCGCCCAGAGACCGAGCCCAACAAGAAGAATGTTCCATCATCGTCCAATTCCGGGTCAAAGCGCCGGGCGGAGACCGAGCCCAACCCGAAGGACTCTAAGAAGAAGAAGGTCGTGAACAGTGGCGATGACGATGATGGGAAAAAGGGACGGCTTTGGAGCGAAGATGATGAAATTGCGATCTTGAAGGGCATGATAGAGTACCAAGTCAAAAATGGCCCCGTAACAAATTCGACTATGGGCGCATTCCATGAGTTTATCAAGAAAAAATTGCAGGTCGATGTAAGCAAGCTGCAGTTGAGCGATAAGATCAGGAGGTTGAAGATGAAGTACCAGAAGAAGGGAGAGAATGGCGAGGATCCGGTGTTTTCCAAGCCCCACGAAGTCAAGTCCTTTGATCTATCGAAGAAGGTTTGGGGTGTTGAGGCTAATGGGGTCGATGATAATGCAAAGGACAGCAAGAGGAAGCCAAGGAAGAGCAATAAGGTTGACAAAGCTACAGTCTTGGCCTTGCCTGTTTCAGATGTAGCACCTGTTTCAGATGTAGCTGAGAAGAAAGAGGAGCTTAATGTAGCTAATGGTGGAATTAAGGCTGACCCAGTTGACTTTTGGTCTAAATACCCATGCCTGAGTGGTTCTTTGGGGTTGGACAATTCCACACCGAGGTCAGATTTAACTACCCTTATGATTCAGAAAATGCCTTTGATTGGGAAATCGAAGGCTAAAGAGTTGGAGGGTAAGTGGAGGGCCTTGCAGCTCATTGAAATGGAGTTGTCTGTCAAGAAGCTTGCTTTGATGCAGGAACAGGCTAAATTTGTATTGGATTCAATGAAGTCTTCGGAGGATTAGAGGTTACTTTGAAGGTAATTCATGGTTTTTCTGGACTTTTTGTTAATATTTGAGTTGAAAACTTAGTGGTATTTTCTTCAGATGGAAGTTGTTTTGTTTTAGCCATTGGGTTCTCAAATTTTGATAAAGAATATTGTTTTGCTATTAGCCTAAGGTATACCATATGTTACATGGAGATTATTTCCGTATAATTCAAGTAATTTCTTTATGGTATTTTAGCTCTGTCTTTTGCAATTTATTTTGAGACTGGATGGGGTTTGATAAATAGTCTTGTTGATTGGAAAATATGATGTTACAAGATTTCCTTTGTTGCGTGGTAACATTTTGTTTTATTGGTGGTGTGGTGGAGATCTTTATAAGGTTCTATCTGAAGAATCAGGGGTAACAATTTGTTTTATTGGTGGTAGAGATCTTTATATCTAAGTATCTGTAGTCTGAAGATTCAGGGTAGGAAATGAGATAATTTGACCCACTAGAATTTATCAAGTTCATATGAACTCAGGTGAAGGATTTATCCCACTAAAAAGGAGGGAGCCGAATATTTCACACGGCACTCTAACCCCATTCTTAGATGTGGAATTATAAGAGGCGTCCTTCTTTCTACAGATAAAAGTCCTCCCTAAGGTTGCTCTTACAATGGAATTGTAGCCCATGCCCTGCATGTGGATGCTATGGTACCAAATGATAGGAAACCATGGGGAGAACTTGTCTCTGTAAAACTGGCTTGCAAGTCCAATAGTTCATGTACTCATTACTAATTCGATGTTTGATTACAAGAGGCACATGATACGAGTTTTTTTTTCTTTTTTGGTTGGAATTGTGGTGCTTTTCTAAATCTTATTCCTGATTGATATTCTTGAGGGTCTTGAATAGATTCCTTTCTGTTGTCTGAAGAATCAGAGTAGGGACTGGTAATTTAACTAACTATGCTTTCTTTATGGAATTGAGATTCCTTTCAAATGTGGTCTTTAATTTTTATACACGTTCTTAAGAGCGAGTAGAGTTAATGGTTAACTTGATAGAACCAGCATATAGTAAGGGGTCCTTTTTAACTAGGATAGGATAGGGAAAAATCCTCCACATAACCAGTGTTTTCAAAGGCATGCGTAGGTGCGCCTCGAAGCGCACGTCAGAGAGAGACGGGAGCAAATCACCTCAGGCGTTCCCTTGGTTAGCTATTTGCACACTTTGCCCATGCATCAACGGTGAGGCGTGGGAAGGCATGCGCTCTGTCATGTGAGGCGTGAGCTTCGCGAGGAATTTGGGTTACCTTTGGGTTTTAATGAAGCTGTGCGTTTTGGATGTTGCTTTAAACTTTTTTGTTTTTTGTTTTTTTCCAAAAGTTATTATTTGGGAAATTACATGATCACGAAGAAAATTCTGAAATAAGCGACTAGTAGACTCTCCACCACCATCAGTTTGTAATAGTTTAATTTTGCAATTAAATCGATTCTCAGCCATCCGTTTAAAAACAATACAAATTTATAAATAAACCCAATCCTAGACATGTATTTATAAAAAAAACTAGGGGTGGCATTTTAAACCGAAAAACCGCAAAAATCAACCGACAATTTACCGAATGAAACCGCAATCGCGTAAACCGAACCGCATTTGCGGTATTAAGAACCGAACCGCATTTGATTCTGATTTGATTTTCAAAACTTGTTACCGCAAACCGCAAAGTATAGCTACAGATGATGAAGTTGAATTTTACAAGGAAATGGAACATATGACAACTTGTAAGTAATTAGTTTATTTATACTAATGTTATTTATGCTTCTTCTTATAATAAAATGTACTACACTATGTTGTTTTATTTGTAAATAACATTGGTACTCAAACAACACAACGGGGTTCTTCAAATCCACTCACCACCAACACTTGAGTTTGTAACATTGGTGCATTGCATTTTCCTTTTAGTTTGTAACTTTAATTAACTTTGAATTGAATTTTCTTTTTTGTTGTAACTTTAATTCATTTTGCTTTGTATTTTCCTTTTGGTTTATAACTTTAAAGGATTTGGAATTGGAATGCTTGAGAAGTTTAACTTTAATTGGAATGCTTGGAATTGTAACTTTAATTTTCTTAGGTTGTGAATGCTTGAGAAGTTGATGAGATTGTGAATTTATATATGTTTGAGAAATTGAGGTTGTGTATTTATTTATTTAGGTTGTGAATTTATATTTTTGTGAATGCTTGAGAACTCGCGGTTTTAAACCGCTAATTATCAAGAGTAAAAATTGCAACCAC
Organism: Prunus mume; assembly: GCF_029339155.1. NCBI lineage: Eukaryota > Viridiplantae > Streptophyta > Magnoliopsida > Rosales > Rosaceae > Prunus > Prunus mume. Next base: position 22,339,943 of record NC_142701.1, on the reverse strand, counting down.
CCTAAAAAACCGCACTATTTAAACATAGAAACACACCCAAAATCAACCCCAAGTCAACTTTTTGGGTGTGTTTATAAATGGGTTTTGAGTGTGTGTAATGATGGATTTTGGGTGTGTTTATATGTTTCAATAGTGCTTGGGTTTTTTTATAATTTCAACCCCTATTTTGGGTGTTTTAGTGAAACTCCCTAAAAACAATGAAGGTAGAAAGCACATCCGACTTCTTGACTAATGGAAACAACCAGACGAAACACGTACAATCATCCACAATAGACAGATAAAATATATACCCAAAATTTGACGATATTGGAGCAGGACCCCATAAATCAAGATGCAGAAGCTCCAACGGTTGTTGTGAATGAGAATTTCTATAAATAAATAAAAAATGGGAGTCGACAAGATTTTCCCAGAGGACAAACATGGCATACTTTATTAAAAACAATGCTACCATTAATAGGCAGGTGATACTGATTAATTAACACACGTAGAATTGCAGATGAAGGATGACCAAGGCGAGCATGCCACACATCCTAAGTTGCTCTTTCACCATAGAAAACTAGCTTCTCTGAAATCTGATGACTGTTATGAATGTAATATAGGTCGCCATAGCTACTGCCAGTAAGAAGAACCTTGCCCGTCTTGTTGTCCTTCACACAAAAACCATTAAAATCCATCTCAAAGTAACAATCATTATCACGAGTAAAACGACGTATGGACAAAAGATTCTTTTTGATAGCAGGGACACACAACACTTCATTAAAGACCAAAGACCCATTTGATATTGACAAGTGAGATTTACCAATATGTGATATTTGTAATGAATTTCCGTCACCAACAATTATGGAGTATGTACCTGTATATGGCTGAACATTAGAGAGAGATGAAGGATCTGAGGTCATGTGATGTGTTGCCCCTGAATCAACGCACCAATTTGTAACCGAGTGATTGGGTGAAGTAACTTGACCTGGTAATGAAACAGCAGCACTATTGGTTTCAGCAAGGTATGCAAAGTTTCCTCGTTCTGGACAGATCCTTGAGGTATGGCCAACTTTGTTGCACTGTTGACAAATCACTAAAAACTGATAATTTTGTTGCTGAACCGGTGTTGGGAGCAATGGAGGACGAGTATCTGATGAGACCTGATGTGAATAATTCGCTGATGATGAATTCCCACGATGCTGATCAGTGTTTGATTTATTCCAGCTTCGTCTCTAACTGTTTTGGTTCCAGTTGTGGTCTTTGTAATTGTTGCCATTACTCCAGTTTCTGTCACGATTTGAATACCACCCTCGACCTCGTCCACGGCCACGTCCTTGTCCTTGATAATTGTTGTTTGAGTGGTTATTATTGTATTGCCTTCTATCTGAATTTTCATGCTGATTTGTCGATCGATCTGCTGCTAGAGCCATCCCTGAGGAAAAGGAAACAGAAGACATCTTGAATGAGAAGGTCATAGAACTCATCAAAAGAAAGCGAGGAGCGGAGGTGAAGGGATGTTGTGAACTCCTTATAGTCGTGACCTAGGCCATTGAGAATATACTCGATAAGCTCTTCATCTGTCATTTGAGATCCAGCCGCAACAAGAGAATCATAGAGGGATTTGGCATGCATCAAGTACTCAGCAACCGTGTTTTCTGATTCTTTCTTCAAGGTCCTTATTTGGTCTCGCAGGGTACGAATATAAGTCTTAGAGAGAGGAGAGAGTCTCTTATCAAGGAGAGACCATGCTTCTGATGCTGTCGTACAAGGAATAAGGAGAGTTTTGATTTGTGGGGATGAAGTGGCCTTGATCCAACTCAACACAAGCTTGTCTTTGGAGTAGGCGGGATTGATGGATCCATCTGCTAGTTTCTTGTCAGGTCGTGCATCACTTTTCACAACTTCCTCAAGGTCATGAATCTCTAGGATATCCTGAAATTGAGACTTCCAGCACAAATAGTTATTACGATCCATGAGTGTGGAGAAAAGATGAGAAATATTGAATGAGGTAGGGAGTGATGATGTTTGGTTGGTCATGGTTGTGGAAGAATTCTTTTGTGAGATTAGGGAGTCTACAGAAGAGAAAATAGAAGAAGACTGAGTGGGAGTCATAGAATCCAGGATCGAGTGGCTTTAGCCCAGATGGGCTCTGATACCATATAGAAAAATAAGAACAGTGAAGAAGAATTAGAACAGAGCAGATATTTGGGGAATAGCTCGATAACCATTGATTTCTATTCATGCTTGCTTTATACAATTACAGTTTGACTATTGATACAACATATATGGTAATATTAGTCCTAGAAGGAAACAAGATAACAAAGATTACAAGAGATTGATATAATTCCTGAAATCACGTATGATCAGTAGAGTGATATGAGGATGAGGAATTCAAGGCTCTGATGTCGTGGTGATTGGCTGTAATATTAGCATGATTAGATGCATCATTAGTGCTGTTCTCTTCAAAACCAACCTGCAAATCATGGAAGCTCTTCCTCTCCTCCAAAACCCAAATCGTTCTCCGCCAAACCCACCGTAACCTCTCTCACCTCTTCTCTATCTTCCCCCAAGACCCCTCTGTAGCCTCTGCTTATCTCTTCGACCCCAAAAACATAGCCTGGTGCCCCTTTCCCCCCAAGTCTATGGCCTCTGCAACTTCACATCCATCTTCATTAGCCCCTACCTCTACGTCATCTGCAGTTCGCTCTTCGACACTCGCTCGTTCCCGATCGATGGTCCCTCGCTTCGTTGTCTTCCAATTCGATTTCAACACTTCCTGCGCCCCGATGCTCACGCTGGCAGTGGCTCTCGTCACACATTGTTCAGCGCTGCTGGAAGCTGAATGTCCTCGGTGGAGCGATATGACATCAGTAGAAATGAATGGATTGCCAGGTTTTCGGGCCGGGTACGAGGGGTTCTTTGTTGGGGAAGGGGATGAGAGGGAGTTCTGGGTGATGGGTGGGTACGGCGAGTCCAGGACGATATTAGAAGTTTTTCCAATGGACGAGTATTACAGAGACGCCATGGTGATGGAATCGAAGAATGGGAATAGCGGTGGCAGGTGGAGGGAGCTTGAGGATATGTGGGAAGAAGGGGAAAGGGTGAGGCTCGGCAAAATTGTTGTAATCGAAAATGGTGATGATCGTGGACGCCCTGCTTTTTCATGCTGGATTGGCGTAGAGATGGCTGGGTGGTTCTTTGGGCGGTGACGAGAGAGTGGTCGTTGAGAGGTCAGGTTAGGAGAGAGGGTTGCCTGGAGAAGAGAGATGGGATTTTTTTTTTAAAATTTTTTATAAATCTTTTAATGATTTTAATATGACTCAAACAGTAAATTAATTTTTTATTAATTTTTGATCCACGTGAAAGTCTACATCATTTAAAAAAAAAGTCTTATTTTTGACACGTTAGCATTTAACAGACTAACTAACAATTTCGCTAACGGAAGGGCAATCTGTAAGTTTTCCGCGACGCCGAGTGTGTACATATAAATGTCCCCAAAATCGGGTATGGATTCGTAAATGACCCTATAAATTGGGGAGTTTACTGTAATTTACCCAAAAATATATCTATCATCTCACGTGCTTCAATAAAACTGCTCACTTAAAATATCTAGAGTAGAGTTGTCGGTTGTCAGTTTTGTCAGTTAAGCGGTTCACTTAAAATATCTAGAGTAGAGTTGTCCGTTGTCAGTTAAGCGGCTCACTTAAAATATCTAGATTTGTCGGTTGTCAGTTAAGCGGGATTTTATATATAATCTCGTAGTCTCCGCAATATTGTATCCAATCTTAAATACCCAACCGTGAAACATATTATGTTCTCCTCCCTCTCTCTGTCCTTGCCCTTGGTCTCTCCCTCCTTTGTCACGAGTTATCAAAGATTAATCCATATTCCAACAGCTCTACAGCATAGAACCAGGGGAAAACAATTTGCCTCCATCGTCGTCTCAAGAAACATGATGACATCATCACCATCATCATCAACAGAGATTAGTAATCCTCCTGCGCCTCAACGGCGATTAGCTCAGTACCATCCTACCATTTGGGACCACAAACTCATCGACTCCTTCACCACTCACTACACCGTGCGTACGCTATTTCGTTAACCAAATTAATCATATACTTTTGAATTAGGTTATGCCTCACATGTGTCATGTATACACATCATGATCATTTTTTTTAATTAATATTATCCAATGCAGTATGAATTACATGCCACACGATTGGAGAGTCTAAAGCAGAACGTTGCTAAAACGTTGCTGGCTGCCTCCACCAGTAACAAAGGCAGCTCTGCCAGCGCTTGTTCCGTTTTAAACCTTATCGACTCAATGCAGCGGTTGGGAGTGGCCTACCATTTTGAGCAAGAGACCGATGCAGCTCTACTTAGTCTCGTTTCTTCGAGCACTCACGGTACCACAGATGATCTTCACACAGTTGCCTTGCAATTCCGGATACTAAGAGAACATGGCATCTCTATTAGCCCAGGTATAAATTTCACATACTATGGCATCTCTTTACTTCAATTATCCTAACCATCTGTTTTTCCTATATTTCAATTCTTACTGTACTTGTGGATGATGGTGACAAATGAACAGAAGTGTTTAACAAGTTTAGAAGTAGAGACGGAAGCTTCAAAGACAGCTTAAGCAAGGACGTGGAGGGACTTTTGAGTTTGTACGAAGCCTCACACCTTGGGATGCCTGGGGAAGAAGAAGATAATGTTTTGGAAGAAGCCAAGAGTTTTAGTACCAAAAACTTGAGACAACTAGTAGGAACATTGGAAGACGATAATTTATTGAAGCAAATAGTAGAGCAATCACTAGAAACCCCCCTGCATTGGAGGATGCCAAGAATAGAAGCCCGGAACTTCATCGATATCTACGAAAGAGACAATTCTAAGAACCTGGCTTTGCTTGAATTGGCCAAGTTGGATTATAATCTTGTCCAATCAGTATACCAAATGGAGATAAAGGAGCTATCAAGGCAAGACATCTATGTTTATTATTTTAATCAAACTGCATCATTGACAAAAACTAGACTGAATGTGTTTAATCAGATTTGATTGTTGTCCGCAAAACGCATGATGCAGGTGGTGGAGGGACTTGGATTTCAAAAACAAGGCAAGTTTCTCAAGGGATAGATTGATGGAGAACTACTTGTGGGCAATGGGGATCAATTATGAGCCCCGATTCTCAGAATGCAGGATTGGCCTCACCAAGTTTGTTTGCATATTAACAATAATTGATGACATGTATGATGTCTATGGATTTCTGGATGAGCTTGAGCACTTTACACAGGCAGTATGTCGGTAAGATGTAGTTGAGATGTTTTTGTTTTTTCCTTGGAATTTTTATTTTTTTAATCACTGAATAATTCATAGATCATAGAAATAATGGTGCCATTGCACGGGATACGTGAGATACCAGTCACATTCAAATATAATATATTTCATATTTGTTCACTTTTGTATGGATTTTGCTTGTGAGGCGCTCTCACACACACACACACTCTTTCTTTTGTTTTCTTGTAGCTAAGCTAGATCATTAATTGTTTTCACATAATTCTTTCTTTGACCTATACAAAGTTACATAATTAATTACGACGTAATCATCTTCACTAGTAGGTAATCGAGACACATGCTACCTAAGTTATTATTTATTTTTCTTTGTTATAATGGAAAATAATTGAACTCTTCACTTAGTCTAATCCTAATTCATTTTCCCGACTCTTTACAGCTTACCTACCTAGTTTAAATTTTCAGTCAAATAATCATTTCAAGTTGTCAACCTTTCTTTTTCCTTCCTCATTTTTTTCTTTTTGTTGTTGTTTTTACACAGATGGAATATGGAAGCAAAGGAGGAGCTTCCCGAGTACATGAAGCCAGTTTATGCTGCCATGCTCAAATTTGGCAACGAATTAGCTGATAACGTTTTTAAAAATAATGGTTTGGACGTCCTCCCTTATATTAAGAAAGAGGTAATTACGGTGATATGTATATCCACATCTCTTCTCATATATATAGAGCTCTAGTTGAGGGATCCCTCATATAAGCTTATTTGAGGGACATCTTTGTATGTAGTGGTGGAGACACTCCTAGGTCTGGAGTGGCCCTAGCCCCTCTAGATTTTTATCCCTCCTCTATTATATTTTATATAATATATAGAATTTGTAATAAACAACTTATAATTTAAGTTCAAATTTCCTCTAAAACAAATTAGACATGACTCAATTAGAAATATTTAGTTCTAAACATGGAATTATTGAATACTTATGTGCTTTATAGACTTGTATTTTCTACTTCGGCACCCCCCAACTTTACAATTCTAGCTCTGCCCCTCCTTGTAGGGTCCATTTCGTATTGTATTTCACTAATCCAAACTGTGTATTTTGTAGATACTCATTCAAAGATCATCTCTATAAAAAAAATCATTTGAATCTGATATCATTTGACCACTCAATTGAATTATTTAAATGTTAGTATTTTCTTGAAGCATCGTGTTCATTGATTTTATAAGACACAATTGGATATCGAAACAGTTTCCAATTTGTCTAATTTTTTTTTGCAAGAATGATCTATGAATGTAAACTTAAAAATTAGATAATTTGGATCGTTGAAAAAAAATTCGTAGGAGACCTCAAAAGGTGTTCTTCAATAAAAAGGGATTGATATATATTTTATATATATAATATATCATGCATAAAGGAAAAGGAAACTAATTCTTGCCAATAATTTAATAGAATAGTTACAAACACATAAAGTTAATTTGCCATGTTAGTTCTGCGTATCCCACTAACAGTAAATACGTCTTCTTTTATTTTCTTCTCCTCCTTTTTTTTTTTTTTTTTTTTTTTGGTTGGTGTCTGTTTGCAGTGGGTAAATCTTTGTAAATCATATTTGGTAGAGGCACGGTGGTTTTACGGAGGATACACGCCAACTTTACAAGAGTACTTAGACAACGCATGGACTTCAGTGGGTGGCCCTGGTGCTCTTCTCCATGCTTATTTGTTGCAAGGATTAGGAAGCCACCTCACAAAAACTTCACTTGAGTCCTTTAAGCATGGTTCTGAAATTGTATATTGGTCATCCCTTATGACTCGACTTAGCGATGATTTGGGCACTTCCAAGGTAACATATGACTTAACTAACGAACAAGAAAAATGCTAGTGTCACTCGCGCGAATGGTTGACATTGCATCATGAGTCCACATGTGATTGATGCTAGCACAACTCGTATCTTAGTATCTTCTATATGTAATGTATATATAAGCTTAATTAACTTATTAGCAAACTTGATAGTTAAGTTCTAATTATTATGTTTTTTGCACAAATTATAAAGGCTGAAAGTGAGAGAGGTGATGTGGCTAAAGCCGTAGAATGTTACATGGAAGACAAAGGCACATCTGACGAAGAAGCACAGCACTACATAAACGATTTGATTTGCTATTCATGGAAGAAAATGAATGAGGAGAGTGCAAAAACTAGCAGGATACCAAAATCAGTTGTAAAAATGTCACTCAATATGGCGCGGACTGCTCACTCTATCTTTCAACATGGCGATGGTATTGGAACTTCAATTGGGGTCACCAAAGATCGCTTAATTTCTTTGATTGCAAATCATATTCCTATATATCATGAACACAAGTGACCAAGATCACTGGATTTATTGTAATAGACTAGATTCTTAATTACAGGCCTCCTAAATTGATCGAAGCTGAAAGGCTGAAAACAATTCTATAAACACTCAGTTTGATGTGAATTTTCTGTTCTTAAGCGTTTTTGCTAAAACTGCTTTTACTGAAAACGCTTTTATGCTAGAAGTACTTTTACTAGAAACACTTTATGCATTCACCGTTACAACAATTCGTGCTCTAAAAGGGTAAAGCACCCATAAAGTTCCATGTCCTGTGTCTTTCTTTCTTTTTTTCTTTTTTTTATTACTTTTTGTATTGAGAGGTGCGATAGTATATTAAACTCACACACACTACATGGATATTGCTAAGACTTGAACCTAGGACCTTTTCTGGGAGGAGCAATTGCTCCAAACCACTACACTATTGGGTTTTTTGCTCCATCTTCTATAGTAATCCATGGTCTTTGGAAAATAAAAGAAAAGGAAAAAGGCACCTAACAATATGATCTTGAGATAAGCAGCATTATTGAATATAATCCATTCCTTTTATATGAAATTAATTGGGGAATAAAGAGAGATTAGCACTAAAATTGTCTCACATGGCACTAAGTGAGTGGTAAAGGGTAGCATTGTCATTTCACAGTCAGGAGGCATGGTGTGTAAGCCTGAAACGGATGGATAAGTAAAGTAATTTGGCAAAAGGAAACATATATATAAGAATGGACTGAATGATTGATACTGAACTGGGTTTTAGTAAGTGGATGCAGTGGCAGATATGTAATATGCTACACAAAACAGGCCATGAACAAAACACACGATCCCTCCAATTGATAGAAAATGATGGTGTGTGAAGCCACATGAAGCTCTTGACTTGTGGTTTGACCAAGTCCCAATCACCAGCATGGCCAATCCAACCCCAAATATGATCCTGAACATCAAATGAAATTAACAATTAATCTTAATTAACCAATAATCTCATCATGTAATTTGAGAGAGAGAGAGAGAGAGAGAGAGAGAGAGAGAGAGAGAGAGCATATATATGCATACCAGGTGAAGACGAGGCAAGCCACAGAAAGTTGCTTACTAGGAGGTGCCTTTTGGAGCTCTTCTTGAGAACAAATGCAACTGCATCCACCAAGCAAGTTAGCAACAACATGGGCTGCAACCAAAAGTCCTGCTGCGGCTAATCCTAGCTTGAAAGCTGCATGGCTTGGTTCTCTGCACTCGAAAATCCATAGCCTCAAGTGCTTGACCTGAATAGTTTGAATTATATTCCCAAAAGCTATGAACATAAACATTCCATTAACAAAGAGAATCATTGTCAGAAAGAAATTAATATACCTTGTTTTGTTCAAGCTCTGCTTCGATGCCCAGAATCCCACCTACGATGTCCATTGCCACGATCAAGAGGCACACGAAAAACCCACCTAATCTTGCCATTCTCTCTCTCTCTCTCTCTCTCTGAGCTGAGTTTGTTTGTGGATGATGAGCAGGAAGGGAGAAATATGAAATATGAATGGGGAGAAGGAAGAGTAAGGGGGACGAATATGTGTGAAAGGGTGCGTAGGAAAGTATGTAGAATGGATCATAGCTGGGAGAAGTGGGTAAAAAAGCTTCTTTTGTCTACACAGTGGAAGCTTTATTTTGCTTTTGGGTCTTTTTTCTCTTCTTTATATTTTTTATTTGGTCTTGGATGGATTCCTTTGATGGGGGAGCAAGAAAAGAAGGGCATAAACCAGCTCATAGAGGAGCGTGCCTAAGCATCTTTTCTTACACCACCCATATATGCCCAAAGATGAATCGGTGGGTAATTCTCCGATCTTCAGAACCTTTTTGACTTTTCATGTGGAAGATATTTTTGAAACCATTGATTTGATTGTGACCAATGTGTCGATCATTTTCTTTCTCCAAGCTTCAGAAATTTTGGTAACGTTTTCACACATCCTTAATTTTAGGACATCCATATCCTCCACAGTGAAGTGAGTTATAAATTCTCTGAGTTGGTGATTAGATTAATTGAAGGTATTTAACGTAATTCGAATCAGAAGAGCAATTGGACTTTCAGGTGTGCCGATAGTGCAACGCTTTAATGTGGGCCTTTTCATGTCTTGGCTTGTGACATGAGAATATGCAAACTCATGAGCAGAACATTCTTGGGTCTTGGCCTACTTTCATATTCATCGGACCCAGATGTATTGGACCTATTTATACTTGGCTTTCTCTACTGCAATGTAATATGGTGAGCTGAGATAAAAAGCCTGCGAGTTCATATTACAATTCATTCATGTGATTAAGGGAGGGCTTCAATCCTTTTTTTTTTCTTTCTTTTTTTTTTAATTGTTTTTTTTAATGTTTTATTCATATTTTAATCAATTTAAAATAAACAACAAGTGAAAATGTTGGACCCATAATGCCATGTAGGCAACTAATGGGGAGATCTAATCGAAACCCTAATGGCGAAACTACATTGTAACAAATTGAAAATATCAGTCTATCTAATTGCAAAAATAGAGAGAACAGGGATTAACATGCCTTATGAGTGCAACCACAGGGTACTAAACTGTCATTAATTAACCCTTTTTTTTTAATACAAACAATGTTTTAAATTGCGATCAAATTATGTAAAATGTTGCAATTCATCACCTATGTCTAACTCTGTTGAAGTTTTCGTTAAATTTAGGGGTGTTTCCGTAAATTCACTATAACTAAAAAAGAATTATAAAAAAGCAAAATTTAAAAAAGAAAAAGAAAAAAGAAACATTAATCACCAATAATACTTAAATTTTTATAATAAAAAATAGCTAAAATTTACCTCAAATTTTCATAAATTTGAGTTTTTATAAGAACTTTCAAATATAGCCCAAATACCCACTCGAACATACTTAAATGCCTTTAAAAAATAACCTATCAGATAAAGATTTGTGTATTTTGTACGCACCTGCAGCACTAGTCGAACGGTTGAGTGCTACATGGAAGAAAAAGGCATATTTGAGGAAGAAGGACAAGGCTACATAAACGATTTGATCTTATATGCATGGAAGAAAATGAATGAGGAGAGTGCCAAAAAAACTAGCAGCATACCAAAATCAGTTGTAAAAATGTTACTCAATATGGCGCGAACTGCTCACTCTATCTTTCAACATGGCGATGGTATTGGAACTTCAATTGGGGTCACCAAAGCTTGTTTAATCTCTTTGATTGCATATCCTACTCCTATATATCATGAACACAAGTGACCAAGATTATTGGTTTTGTTGTAATTGACTAGATTCTTAATTACAGGCCTCCTAAATTGATCAAAGATGAAAGGCGGAAAGCAATTGTATAAACACTCAGTTTTATGTGAATTTTCTGTTCTTAAGCGTTTTTGCTAAAAGTGCTTTTACTGAAAACATTTTTATGCTAGAAGTACTTTCACTAGAAACACTTTATGCATTCACCATTACAGCAATCCGTGCTCTCAAAGGGTAAAGCATCCAAAAAGTTCCATGTCCCATCTTTCTTTCTTCTTCTCTTTTAGGATTTTTTCTATTGAGATGGACAATAATATACTAAACTCACACACACTACACGAGTACTAGGACTCAAACCGAGAACCTTTCCTGAAGGGAGCAATTGCTCCAAACCACTACGCTAGTGGGTCTTTTGTTCCATCTTCTATATAAATCCATGGCCTTTGGAAAATAAAAGAAAAAGAAAAAGGCACCTAACAATATGATCTTGAGATGAGCAGCATTATTGAATACAATCCATTCCTTTTATATTAAAGTAATTGAGGAGTAAAGAGAGATTAGCACTGAAATTGTCTCACATGGAACTAAGTGAGTAGTAAAGGGTAGCATTGTCATTTCACAGTCAGGAGGCATAGTGTAAGCATGAAAAGGATGGATTAGTAAAGTAATTTGGCAAAAGGAAACATACAATAAGAATGGACTGAGTGATTGATACTGAACTGGGTTTTAGTGAGTGGATGCAGTGGCAGATATGTAATATGCTACACAAAACAGGCCATGAACAAAACACAAGCCCCCTCCAATTAACAGAAAATTATGGTGTGTGAAGCCACATGAAGCTCTTGACTTGTGGTTTGACCAAGTCCCAATCACGAGCACGCCCAATCCAACCCCAAAAATGATCCTGATCATCAAATGAAATTAACAATTAATCGTAATTAACCAATAATCTCATCATGTAATTTGAGAGAGAGAGAGAGAGAGCGAGCATATATATATGCATACCAGGTGAAGACGAGGCAAGCCACAGAAAGTTGCTTATTAGGAGGTGCCTTTTGGAGCTCTTCTTGAGAACAAATGCAATTGCATCCACCAAGCAAGTTAGCAACAACATGGGCTGCAACCAAAAGTCCTGCTGCAGCTAATCCCAGCTTGAAAGCTGCATGGCTTGGTTCTCTGCACTCGAAAATCCATCGCCTCAAGTGCTTGACCTTGTTTTGTTCAAGCTCTGCTTCGATGCCCATAATCCCACCTACGATGTCCATTGCCACGATCAAGAGGCACACGAAAAACCCTCCTAGTCTTGCCATTCTCTATCTCTCTCTCTCTCTCTCTCTCTCAGCTGAGTTTGTTTGTGGACGATGAGCAGGAAGGGAGAGAGATGAAATATGAAATATGAATGGGGAGAAGAAAGAGTAATAAAGGGGACGAATATGTGTGAAAGGGTACGTACGAAAGTATGTAGAATGGATCGTTAGCTGGGAGAAGTGGGTAAAAAAACTTCTTTTGTCTACACAGTGCAAGCTTTATTTTGCTTTTGGGTCTTTTTTTCTCTCCTTTATATTTTTTATTTGGTCTTGGATTCCTTTGATGGGGGGGAGCAAGAAAAGAAGGGCATAAACCAGCTCCTAGAGGAGCGTGCCTAAGCTTCTTTTCTTGCACCACCCACATACGCCCAAAGATGAATCGGTGGGTAATTCTCTGATCTTCAGAACCTTTTTGACTTTCATGTCGAAGATATTTTAGAAACCATTGACTTGATTGTGCATCAATTATTATTGTATCCTGCTCAGTCATTTTCTTTCTGCAAACTTTAGAAATTTTGGTAACGTTTTCACACATCCCTAGTTTTAGTACATCCATATCCTCCACAGTGAAGTGAGTTATAAAGTCTCTGAGTTGGTGATTAGATTCTAGTACGACAAAATGTGGAATGATGAATCGTGATGGAGATAATTGAAGATATCTAACGTAATTCTAATCAGAAGAGTAATTGGGCTTTTTGGGTGTGCGAATAGCGCGACGCTTTAATGTGGGCCTTTTCATGTCTCGGCTTGTGGCATGAGAATATGCAAACTCATGAGCAGCACATTCTTGGATCTTGGCCTACTTTCATATTCATCGGACCTATTTATACTTGGGTTTCTCTACTGCAATGTAATATGGTGAGCTGAAATAAAAAAAACCTGCCAGTTCATATTACAATTCATGTGATTGCGGGGTTCAATCCAACCATCCGATCATTAAAAAGTTTGAGTTCCATATTTTCTCTCTTATTGGATAGTGGAATTAAACTCCTCCCACAACTCCCTCATTATAGCATTTCCAGATTGAGAAAAGCCTTATTAGATAACTCGATGTCAAAATCCATCAAAACCAAATAGGCCTAGCCCCATCCTTGAAAATTGCCTAAGAAAAAGAAGTGTGTTGGTAGAAAATCGAGTTATCTAAACTTTCTGATTTTAATTGACAAGGTGCATTTATCCATATATTACATGGCTTGTATTCATATAGCATGAGATCAGAATAAAACAATAAAAATAAATAATTGAAAGGAAAACAGAGAAGGAACAGCGGGGCATGGAAATACTAAAAGCAAAACCGATGAAATGCCATAGCAAGCAGACAAGCAGTCTGATGTTTTGCATGTTGTTTTTGTGTGAGAGTGAGAAAACAGAGAAAGTAAGGGTTGTTTGTTTGTTTTGGGAAAAAGTAGAAAACAGAGTACCATGCATGAACACTGTCAGACTGCAAATATATGATCACCCTTCCAAACCATAATAAAACATATCAAAATACAATAACAACGACTGATGATTGCTCAGCAAGCAAGAAATTAAAAGTATCGGCCTTTCAAACTGGAATTTCCCAGAATGTCATTTCATTTCAATTACAACTGTCAACAAAACAGTAGCTAATTAATACTCAAAATCACACTCTCTGTTTTCTCTGTTTCTCTCTGTTTTTCTCTATTTCTCTCTGTTTCTCTCTGTTTTTCTCTGTTTTTCTCTGTTTTTCTCTGTTTCTAGCTATAGTTGCTTGCAACTCTGGTTACAATATTGTAATGACATATTTCCAACCCACACTCCGTCCCAAAAAGATCCCACTGACCACACTGACTACTTGATCAAAAAAGAAGGAGACAAATCAGACAAACTAATTAGAAAAGACTAATTAACAACTCGGAAATTAAGGTAAGCATATCACCCAATTAAGCAGTAACTAGCAGTAGTGAAGATGGAGGTAATATCAATGAATTAGGTTGTGGGAGAGTGAGAATCGAAGAAGAGATGGGGATAGTAATGCCGGAGAAGATTGAGGGCTCTGGAGGATCTGCTACAGTTGAACTTAGCCAACTGCTCGACGGAAAAGACACAGCAGCCTTGAGAGTACATGACGGTCTGAGCCACAGGAGAGTTGAGCAACACCTGCAGAAGCTGGTTGCGGCTCAGCCTCTCGAGCCCACCAGTGGTACGGCTACTCATTGGTTGAAGATGATCATCATCAAAACCAGTGGCGCTTGCAGAAGAGGTGTTGGGGGTGACGACGGGCATGGCTTGGAGCGCGGTGACCTGAGCCTGGAGGAACTTGACGTACTTGTAGGCTTCTTCGAAAACGGTAGCGGTGTCCATTTTTCTGTCTAAAGGAAGCAGCTTCTCAAGGCACCGAGTCTTGTCGCTGAGCTTCTGGCGCCGGCCGCGAGCCAGAGAGCTAGCGTGCGGAGATAGAGATGGAGATGGAGATGGAGATGGGGTTCCCGTTTTCCTAGTTCTAGGCTTAGCAGGAATTTCGTATGGTGAAAAAGACGAAGAGGGCAAGAGGGCGTTGTGGGTATTGTTGTTAGGTGGAAATAGCGGGAGGGGGGTAGAGAGATGGAGATTTTGGAAGTGAGGAGGGTCGAAGAGGCGAGGGCGTTTGTAAGATGAGGAAGAAGATGAAGAAGAGTAGGGGGAATTAAATGGGTCGAGAGGGAGGAGATCTGGTAAGTGATGGAAGATGGAAGAGCAGTCATTCATGGAGTCATACGGAGAAGGGTGGTGGACGGGGGTGGTGGTAGCACTGGAAGCACTGTGCATGGTGAACTCCAAGTTGAGATCAGGTGGGTTGTTATAAAACTGGTATTGTTGTTGATGGAGATGATAAAATGGAGGAGAAGTGGAAACGTTGGTGTTGCTTGGGCTTGGGATTGGGAAATAGTCTTGGTAATTGGAAATGGGTTCGTGCTTGGGCAGCCTCAGGATGGGGCTCTGCATCTGGGTCTGGATGTAGTCGGCTTCGGCGGCGGTTGTGAAGTTGAAGGTGGTGGTGGGGGAGTGGGTGGGAGTAGTAGTTATAAGGGTGTCTTGAGCGAATTCAGAGAAGGGAAGGGGCATTAGGGAGGAGGAGGACGACATTGCGTTTGGGTCGAGAGGGTCGTCGTGGGCGGCGGGGGTGGATAGGAAGGAGTGGAGGCTGAGGCCAGCGGAGGACAACATGGCGGTGAAGGTGGGGACCTCCTCTGCCTCCGCCTCCCAAGTGTTGGTTGTGTTGATTTCTTTTTGTGCTTTGGCCAACAATGACCTCATCAGCATCACCAACTCGCTATCTTCCATATTTCTCCTCTCTCTCTCTCTCTCTCTCTCTCTCTCTCGTGTAAAAATGAATGTGCGAGCAGAGCAACAATATGAATTATATGATATGGATATGCGGATATATATCATAGTAGATGAGTATGTAAATAGTGTCAGGGACGTTAGGGAAGGGACACGTGGGGCTCAGGAATTGGCCATCGTAGCATTAAGGCGGCTGTGATGTCAGGGTCCGTACACAGCACAGGCGCACAACGGGGGTACAGGTGTCGCTGCCCCTCCGCATTCTTTGTCGGTTTTTTTTTTTTTTTGTCTTTTTTCAATTTCAGTGCACACTCTTTCGCATTCGCATTTGGGCAACATGGGATCACATTTCTTGCGAGGGAAGGGAGAGAGCCAGCCCCCCAAAAGGGCAAATCTTTGTTGCTTTTGGAGGCAAAAAGAAAGGGGTAATTTGGGAGTTTCAGACTCCCCAGACATTTTTCTGATCACCGCAGTGCGGGGGAGAAGGAAGGACGATGATGATAGGCGTGTCTTTTCTTACACTTGCCACAGGCCTAGCTATACTACTAGTCTAGTACTGTTCCATTAGACACCCCCCCGAATTTACAAAATTGCCTCTCAATTACTCAAGCAAAGCAAACCGTATAATTTCTTCATCTGGATTGTAAGGAATTTGTTGCTCAATTAGTTACGGGTGTTTATTCCCTTACACTCGAGATCTTATGCTCGATTCCCTCTCCCCTCATAGTCACAATGCCCTTCTAATTTCCAAAATATGTCATTTTCCACATCGCATATATTATTCCACAACACCTCACACTTTGATCTCTCTGCCTTTTGCATTGCCTCCTAATTTGGCAAATTAACAAATGCATAACAACTTAATTACTTGTGATTCAATCACCATGCTTTATTTAACTCTGATTAGATATTAGGTTTTTAATATAAATAAATAACACAACCTTGACGTGAAGAGCAAGAGTTTCTTTTTAAGTATTTGCTTTACACACCTCAGACCTTAAGTTATCATGACAAAGGTTCAAACTCCATTATTATTCAACTTGTCACCATCCCCTTTTTCTGCATACATAAACATTGCTCAGACTGTGTAAACGCTCACACGTTAGTTTTCCCACCGCCCTTTCCCTAGTTAAAGTTCAAACCTTGAGAATTTAATATTTATTTATAAATAAATCAAAGCCAGCATGAGAATGCTTTCTTGTGAATTTCTATGTTGATATCAGAAATGGAGATGCAAAGTTTGCTTCACAAACTGTATAACCATTGGATTATATGCATAGGCCCCAACATTATTTTTTTTTAAATGTGGTTGATAATTACAGGCCTCTCATATTAGAGGATAAAATTCCTGGAAGTCAAATTGGGCTGAACAGAAATTAAAGACAAGCTAATGCCATGGACTAATCTTCTTCATTTCTTTTTTCATTTCTTTCTAAAATTAGAAGAGGGAGAAAAAGAAAAAAAAAACAAATGTTCTACTGGCTACATAATGAATTACAAATTACAAAGATGAAGAACTGTACACAAGAATGAGAAAGCAGCGGAAGGAATCATGTTTTGGAATGATTACCCAACTCCCCCACATTAAAGGGGGCAGCTGTAAAAATAAAATCGAAAAATCATTCCGAAACAATTAACGAGTTAGCCACTAATCCCACTGCTGGTTCCTGACGCTTGCCAAAGCTTGCTTCACCGATCCCACATAGCCTGATATATCGCAGGTCTGTGCTTTAACCAGTGCACCATTTCCCTGTCCAACTGAGAATTATTCACAACGGCATCTAGCATCGGACTGCCAAAAACTTTTGGAGAACTATTGAAACACCATATCCGATCCTTGGGCCAAGGTCTCTGGGGCTGCTTCTCCTGGAGAAGGAAAACATTGAAATAAGCTCCAAAAATAATAAAACAAGAAGCTCAACCGACAAGCAAAGAGAGTGTTTGTCTCAAACATCACAAAAGTCAATTGACTCCTTCAAATCCATCGTCCCTGGGAACTCTGCATTTCCATTTCAAAATAAAAAAATTGCACAATGCAGCAACTACGTCAACACCAAACAACGTGTTTATTATGTCCAAGTTTTTTTGAGGCATCTGGTATACAATTAAGTCAACTGATCAATTTGTGGCTTAAAACCTTATCAATCGAAGCAATATGTTTCTGTAAATAACATGAACCATGAAAACTTGCCCTGAATCCGTCTTTCCAGTTCATCTATTATCCACACAAAAAGATAAAGAAGTAGGTCTTGATCCCTAATGTAAGCCTTACTAACTGGAAAACCACAAGTCTCTCTACAGTTCGTCACATCTGCATCACACGTATCCTTTATCAGCTTAATTTATCTCTATTTGTTGCTCTCATCTTTCCAAAAGCTCACCATATTATCATAGCTTTCTCCAAATCTGCTAAAGATCATGCCAAGCTCCCTTTTTCTCTCTAGAATTTGGATTTCTGATGTAAACCAACCTCTAGAAAACATTTATACAAACAAATTCATCTGAAGCATTTCTTCTGATGAGAATATGGCTAGAAATATGGTATTCATTTTGAGAGAAAATGGCATGTAAAAGGCTGGACACAAAGGACTCACAAACTCTGTTAAGAATGCAATGCATAATACTTTAAAGAACCTAAAGGCACCAGAAAGAAAAACGAAAAACTGTAACTCACCATCCTCGTAAGCATAAATTTCACAGTCCTTGGGCCATAAACACGCTGCCGTGAAGGTTTCTGAACCTTGGCATAAAAAGAACCGAAGTCAGGTAATGACAAGCAGCCCTTACTTGCTCTAGCCAGGCTACAATCTGGCTCTGCACTTGTCTGGTTATACCAAAAAATCAGCTGCCCTAAACAATAATTCTCCCCATACGTCTTGCAATACTCCTGAAAACTCGATCCCAGTTTATCAGTGTACTTGGGGCCTAGGTCAAGTGGACTAATGTATACTGGTGGCGACGTTACTGTTTTGTATTCCTGTAAGTAAAATGAAGCATGCTTCAGAATCATAAATCAATTAGAAATTTTTTCTAGAGGATCTCATTAAGAAGACGTACCCGTATTCTAATGAAGCACCGTGTGTAAGCATAAATATGGATCAAGTCAGCAGCAGCATCGTGCCGAGACTTGTATGTACAGGGGAGATTCCGCACCTCATCTCTCAACCTTCCAAATAAACAATGAACTCCATAAAGTTGGCATTGTTTACAAAGTCAAAAGAAAGCATGAGAAAAATAACACAAGTATCTGCCACTCACCAAAGTAAAGATTTTTTAAGTTCATTCCATATGTCATCTGAACTTGATGGATCATGAGCAAGCATCTTGGTTTTGAGATCATTAAGCAAGTGCTCCTCCACATGAGGAGCCATGCTCTGAAGAAGCTCCTGAACAAGTGATCCTTCTCCCTTCCATATAAAGGAAACAGCTGCTTCAGGACTCAACCTCTCCAGTGGAGGTGGAGCATTCTTTGGGTTGCCAAAAACGCATCGCATAACATATCTCACCTGTAGATATCACAACAGATCTTCTTAATATAACAGAATTAAGAATTTTGACCTTTTAGTTATGACAGAGAATAAGGACCTACCCACTAAGCCTCATAAGGTAATTAGTTTCCCAACACAAAACGTTAAAGGTGAAATTTGAGAATTAACAAAAAGAAATCCTAACAAAGAATTCAATTGACAATAATAAAATGAGTGTATCAGTTTGGGTTCAAAACATGAGATGTGATTTTTAGTGATAGGAATTGCAAGCTGAGAAAAACAGCCAAGTTCAAAATCTTCATATCATGCAACTTTCCTACAAGGAAGCAGTATAACGAAGCCCACCCATAAGAGCCTATACCACAGTGTCATTATATCATGACAATGTGCTTGAGCACCACTCTCGGTACAAAAGGTATACACTAAATTACTTTAATATGTATTTAACAAAGTGATAAAGAAACAAAAGGATGACAAGCTCCTTTACGAATTGGAAAAAGGCAATCACCTTATCAAGAGTAACAGCCAAATTCTGAAGCCTTTGGTTGTACACTCCCTCAGCCTGTCATGCAAAAAGAAATAATAAGCAAGGGAGCACCCAGGCAGGCATGATAACACCTACACACACACACACACAGAGAGAAACAGAGATAGTCAACAACACTCACCTGAACCTCAGCATCACTCTTCTCAACCTCAAGACAAATATCTGAAAAATACTTCCTTTTTTCTTCCAAATTATGCTTTAAAATCTCCTCAGGAAGCTTTGTTCTTTCAAAATTGATAAACCTCACCTTCAACCAAAATGAAAGTGACAGGAGAGTAAATGATAGTTGATTTCAAAAATTACCAAAAACGAAAAAATTGAGGAAGCAGGAAGGTCACATACCAAGCGAGCCGAATATGCAATCACCCAATCTGGCAACCCACCCAGCAAACAACTGCCTAAACCAGCCCTTCCCAAGTCAAGATAATCCTCCTCAGATACTGAATTGGACTCGCAAGCTTCCAACATTAACTGATGACGATCAAGAATTCCATGCCAGTCCTTCAGCACCTGGTGAATGCACAACACTCTAGTTAATAAAAATTAAAATGACTTTAAAAGATAAAAGAGAAGAATACCAACAACACTTCAATGGCTCCCCTCAAGAGGAACCTGAGCCTCTTAAGACTAGAGTACAGCAATTATTTTCTACTACCTTTTGAAAAGCTCCTTCGCCTGTCAAATTCAAGTAGCTTCCCCGGCAAACTTGGCTGCCACACAAACAAACTGATGCTTCGTATTCTTCCTTACTCTGTCAAAAAATAGATTGGCACCAATTGTTACACACTTAGTCATGAAGATTGCAATCTAGTGTAAATGAGACCCATAGGCAAAAGAGGCATACCTCTGTAACAGAATTGTAGTCGAATGTGATCTCCTCCCCATATTGAATTCCTCGTACAGTGTAGATTCCAATCTGGTAACGACCATCTACAGCAGTAACTCTGTATTCAACAAACACTAGATGTTTATAGAACTGGCAGGAAAAGTTAAAACTAAACTAAAATCTTGCAATTCTAAAGCAAGAAATTAATTTTACTACAAGTACTTCTGTCCAATATAAGACCAAAAGAGGCCTTTTTGTTATCAGCAAAAAGAAGCCTTCATAACACAGAATCAAGCCATATTTAACTCTCGCACTTCTTACGGCAGTGCTAAGCATAAACAATGAATAAAAAAAGGGAACCTGTCTTTATTAAGTGTTGATACAATCATTCAAATTACAGCAATAAAGATCAAACAGATTCATTTAAGCCTGTGTTATCCAGAATTGAATACTCAGGAAATAAATTTCCAGAAAAAGCTATGTTCTTACACCAAAACATGAAGTGCTCTTCACATCTTAAGTGCAAACAAACTACAACAAAAAACTGTCAACTACAACAAGCACAATGGTTCACAGGGATGTGATAATTTATATGTCAAAATATGCAAGGTGAATTTCAAATTGGCAAGAGAACAACAAAACTTACTTTGCTTCACAATTAGGTCGGCACGAGTGACAAATTCTACTTGCGTAGTTTGCTTTATGCATAGCATCCACAACAACTAAATCATACCCATCGGCGTCACCCTGCAAAATAATTATGAATGATCAGATGTCCGCAAAGAAAATAAAACTACATATGAAATTGTGCAAGTGAAATTGTGCAAGTGAACAGCACCTTGGGCCTCTCGAGATAAATGTTGTAAAATTCAGGAGCTGGATCTTTATTATTTTTCTGCAAAGATCGAATCCCGTCTTGCTTCTCGAACCACTTCCAAACAGGATAAACCTGAAGCATGGTAATTAGGAATCTTCATAACCGAAATTGCAGTAACAAAATATATATATATATATATATATATATACACCGTTATCGCCTTTAAAAGAAAAAAATTGCAGTGAGGGTATGAAATAAGGCAGCATGATAAATATGCAACCATACCTCCCCCAAAAATTCCACAACAAAATCTTCTTCTCCAAAACCACCTTCTTTGTTACAAACGACACCAAGCCCCTGACAACAATTAAAGAACATCAAAAAGTCAACACCCTATGTCTTGGGTGAAATGCAGCAAATAACACATGAAATACAAGGGTTTGGGGAGGAGGGGGGTGTTGGTGTGTGGGGTGTGTGTGGTTTGTTTTGTGAATAGCAGAAGGTTAACTTACTACAATAAATTGATGATATGGATTTACCTTTCTATAAGCAACATATTTGTCATCACGTCGACTGTCTATGGCTTTCAATATACCTTGACACATTTTCATAGTTCGCACATCACCATTCTCCTCAGCAGCATTAAGGATTTCTTCAACAACAGGGCGCAGAGGATATATCATAGGCGTATTTCCACTCCCAGTGTACTGCCTAACTTGCTTATTCAATGTGCAGAGGAGCACATCTTCGATAAACAAATGCTTCTCCGAAAGAGGCCAATCCAACTCCTCTGGCATGGAATCCAGTAAAAGGTTGTGACTATAGGGATCAATTCCGTAAACTTCTTGCTCTATAACTTCATCTCCAAGCATTTTCCTTGGCTTGTAATCTTTTACTTCAGGGAGCTCCATATCAGCCTCCTCAATTCCATTCTTCTGAGAATTAAACTTCTCAACATAGTCATCTGGTAAAGAAACCTGCATTTTCCGCCTCACATCCTCCTCATTGGATACAATAACATATTCCTCAATGACTTCATATTTCCTCGTAACAGGAGGAACCAAGCTTGATTTTGTCATGCGAGCACCCCACTCACGATCATCAGTCATAGAATCAAAACCCTCATCAGATGTAAAGCTTCCATCTGCTCTTGACTGCCCAGTTTGACTTTCTGACCTCAATTCCAAGTCACTTTCTGTATCTGAGGCAGTACTCTCACTATTGCTCTTGCTACCTCCAGAAGACCTGTCAAGATCATCAGAGGTTTCACTTTCTGAATCCATAGATTTTTTATTCAATCTGGATAAACGCCTTCTGATTTCTCGATCAGAAGCATATTCTCCATAATCCAGACCACCATTCAAAAAGGAAGTACCATTACTCCTATTCGAATACTTCTTTTCAGTTGCTACTTTATTCAGCTTCTTTTTATACTTGGAGGCAGAAGAGAGCCCTGAAAACCTATCATCTTCCCATGACTTGATCAACTCATCTCTTTCATGAGAAGACTTAGAAGCACATTCTAAACGCGTGGCAAGTTGAATGAATAATGTTATAACGTGATTCATGTCTCCAGCATCACCCCGATTCTTTGCTCTGCACACAATAAACAATATAAGAGAGAGAGAGAGAGAGAGAGAGAGAGAGAGAGAGAGAGAGAGGTTCACATTGGTACTAGAAAAAGGTTCTGATTAGTATACATGATCAAGGATTACCCATACAAGCCAAAAATGAAAAAGAACTTACTTTATTGCATCCCTGCACATTCGACTGATATCTTCCTTGACAGAACTCAATCCTCGGCGAATGTAATGACCATTTCTCATTCTATCCTGAATTTCTGCAACCTGGTAAAGAAAAAGTCACAACAAAGTTTCAGAACACATTTATATTATAATATATAAGAAAATGATGAACACAAATAAAACAAATAAAAAAAGAAAACAAAGAAAGAAAGAAAACTACCAAAAAAACCATCTCAAATACGAAAATAAAGAAGGCAAATGACAACCAGTACCTTGGGGACAAAAAAATCAAAGGTATTCTCTTTCATAATATCCTTCAGACTTGAAGCAACAAATTCCTCCATCTTCTTGTAACCATGTTCGGATTTCTTAATGGATAATCGCCTCATGCGAGCATCCCTAGATAGAATGGATGAGGACCGTCTAGCATCAAACAGTTTTGAACGTTTGTACAAACTTCCCCGGAATGATTGATTTGCTGTCTCCCTCTTATCCACACTATCAAAGTACTCTTTCAGTTCACTAAAATCATCCATATCGTTACCTAGAACCTTACTTTTGGAAACAGATGAAGATTTCTCAGTGATGTGTTTCAGACTCCTTAGTTTCGAATGGGATTCCTCAAATATCTTTATACCATGTGAACTTCGGGTCTTGATCCAGTTTAGATTCTGAAATTTACTGACCAACTCGCCAAACTGGTTGCAGCCTCTGATATCTACGGTAGATAAACAAGGAAGTGCACCAAGAATCTCTTCAAGTGTGTGGGGAGTGATGTTGGTGCAACCAATTAGAACCATAGAATTAATCTTTTCTTTTCCATAACCACTCTGCAACCAAACAATTAGATTAAACTTAAGAGGACGTAAATAAATTTCCTACTTTTCAATAGGTGCAAAAAATAGTAAAACCTACCATAATGTTCACAATCATGGAATCAGTGCAGCTAGGGCCCAAGGATGACATGTCAACCTGTCTGGAAATATCCTTGTAAAACCTGACGGCAGCTCTCCAGTGCTTACAGGTTAAAGAAGCAAGGGCAAGAGATTTCATGTCTAGTCTCAAGAAATGGAAGACTCGTGCCAGCACTTGCCCATCCAATAAACCCCAGCTTCCCATCTCTGGGCTCATACTCTCTTCTTTGTTGAAAGAAGTATCACCACATAAATCCTCAAATGTAGATTCATCCTTTGCTACTGTTTGCAAGTCCTCTCCCATGTCATATTCTTCTTCACTTTCATCAACCAGCAACCTGGCTCTTTTGGCAATACGTGCATCACCATCTGCAGTAACCCCCCAATAGATTATGACAGACACCAAAGTTCAAGGTGAAAGGAAATCAAACACATCATATGTATAGATATGACATGGGAAAATGATGAGCAGAGCACCAAAATATGATTTAAAAGAAAAATAAATAAAATATCGCATAATGTCCTGAAAAAAAAAAATTGAGCTGAAAACAAATGAAGGCTAATGGAGATTCAAATTGACCAGATCATACCTGCTTTCCAATACATGTGCTTCTCCAACTCTTTTTTGGGCTGCTTTGCATTAAGCCATGGGTCTAAAACATCATTTATGGCGGCAGCAAACTCCCGGCTTTTGTAAGATTTCATCACCAATTCATGAAGCTTTCCACAGGTATAGCCAATGAACTGAGGGTGCAGGTTGTGGAACCAACTCAACTTTGTGTTTGATTCGTCAAATACAGCACTTTGAGATTGTGAAGGAGCTAGCCCTGAAGTATTGCTAGATGTTATGTTCTTCTCCTGCTGATTCATATCAGTAGCTTCAGAAGTCTCGGCGGCAGAACTAACTGGAACCCAGACTTTATCAAATTTCCGGAAAACACTGCTATGATTTAGAATCACTCCTTGATCAACCAAGACCTGTAGCTCAGAAAATGATGAAGGTCCTCGTTCATGCCCAGCACCATCAAGGTAGTACCAGTCACCCAAATGCAATTGCAAGTCATCAACTGTGCAAACACGGTCTTTGTTGATGTTAATGGAGGTAATGCATTTCGAAGAGCCTTGTGAACCTCGGTCACTAACTGGTTTCAACTGAGAATCACCTTCTCCCGATGATCTCTTCCCATCACTGCCTGCAGAATATGACCGAGCAGACCTTGATGTATACCTCTCCATTCCCCGAACTTTCATGCGAGGCTCAGAAACAAATGAACCATGGTCTTTAACAACACATGCATTTATCCTGACTACCGGAAGCATAGTTCCTTTTACTCCTTTTATGACAGTAGTCTTAATTTGAGTTGTTCTGATTGTACCACTACAATCACTCATCTCATCTGGACATGAAAAAGCCCAACTAGGTAGATCAAGCCTTCTGCTCTGTGAAGGATAATACAATTCATCTTTTCTATGCCATCGAGGGTCTTCATACCCAGACTTTGGCATCTGGCATAATGGGAAACCATCATTGACAACAAGTTTCTTCCTAGAAGACCTCTCTTGTGAAGCTTCATCATTCCTCTTCCAATCACCACCCTTGCATGACCATCGACCAGAGAACCAGTCACCAGAATCACCACAAGAAAAACCAGAGTCCTTGTCAGAGGGTGCAGTCAACCTGATTTCTGCAGCTTCTTTTATTTTAATGTCAGAATATCCTGGTTCCTCAGTTTTCTGATCATACTGTTCACCATCATGACCTTGAGTGAAGCCTGTAAATTCCAAGAGATGTGTAAGTTAACACTTGTATTTCTCATAACTTTTCAACTCTAAGGCTGTAAATATTATGTTCCAAATACAATTACATCAGTTTCACATCCTATTTAGATTTCACATTCTACTTCATCAGAACATATAAACTTGATGTTCTATTTAACTCTCACATTCTAAGGAGTCAGAGCTGATTCAAAAATCAACAAAAAGAAGAGGATGAAACAAGCAAGCAAACAATTATGTGAAAATGAAACTTGAGGAACCAATATGTACCTTCTGTGTTTCTCCATCCTTCTCGTTCTGCATGTTCAAATGACATTTGCAAAACCTCTACAAAACGACAAAAAACTTAAAAACATGACAAAAACGAAGAAATCTCCACACAAAATATAAATGACATAAGAGTATAACATGTGACAACAAAACACAATTTATCAAATATCAATTAAAGGTGTAACCAGAAAAGAAAATATCAATTAAAGGTTTTAAAAATAATAATAACAATAATAATTAGACGAAACATACCTCCAACAGCTTCAAGCTCCCTGCCAGGAATAACTGTAAAACCCTCCATCAGGGCTCCAACCCTTTCTTCAATGTGGAGATCTTTTAAAGGCTCAGAAGCAGTTATACCAACATCTGCACAGAATCCTGGCGGCAGCAAAGTGATTGCTGCTTCCTTTCCACTCTGAGTATCATACTGCCCAGTATCTCCAGTATCTGCCAATAGATTACCAGAAGCTTCCGGAGGGCTTACTAGTCGAGTTATAGAGTCTGATACAATGGATGGGAAATTTACAGTTACCAGTGGTGAAACTGCATTTTCAACGGTTACCCACCTATCACTCTCTGAGTGCTTGACCATGTGATCAGACATCAGAGCTCCTTCTTCAACAAGTGTTTTAAGTTCACATAACTTTGAAGGCCCACGTTCCACACCATAATAATCGAGGTAAAACCATTTCCCTGTGGATGAATCAGTAACCACTGGGACATGTGGTGGCGTGTCACATATATCCATATCTTCTTCCATAGAAGGCAGCTCTTCAGGAGGGGCTACACTGATTTGAGAAGTTTCTTTGCAATTTACACTGGGAATTTGAGTCGGCTCTTCTTTGAGAGATTCACAGTTGGCATTTGTCTCCACAGATCCATTAATGTCAGGCACAGTGCTTCTATCTTGAGATTCTTTAGCGGATGAATATGAGTCTTTTCCACTGGGATCCTTCTGCACCAGCTTATCTTCTTGCCCTCTCTTACCATAATGGGAGCTCCGCCTTTCAGTTGCTCCACTTTTCCGACTTGTCTCTCGATGATTATTAGGCCTACTCCGATCATGTGGGGACCGCTCCAAATAGTTTGGAGAGTGATCCCTGCGGTCATGGTATCGAGGTCGATCTTGTGGAGACAGACTGCGGTTTCTATGATCATACTGACGACTCCTATCATATGGAGATCTTTCCTGGCCAAGTGGAGATCTCTCACGACCATATGGTGATCTCTCACGTCCATATGGTGATCTCTCACGACCATATGGTGATTTCTCACGACCATATGGTGATTTCTCACGACCATATGGGGACCTCTCATGGACATATGGAGATCTTTCCCGGCGCATTGG
Source organism: Prunus mume (assembly GCF_029339155.1). NCBI lineage: Eukaryota > Viridiplantae > Streptophyta > Magnoliopsida > Rosales > Rosaceae > Prunus > Prunus mume. Next base: position 22,312,782 of record NC_142701.1, on the reverse strand, counting down.
ACTCCTATCCCGGTGATCATAATACCGGACCCTGTCACGTGGGGACCGCTCAGAATGACCTGGACTTCTCCCATGCCTGTCATAAACCACTCTGGAAGACAAAGTAGATTCATAATGCCTGGAGGGGTACTTGTCTGCTGCAACTCTTGAAGAAGAAGGATTCCGATAAGACCTCTCCACAGAACGGCGTGAATAATGCTCAGGGTGGGCAGAGCGATTGGTGTCATCAGAAAGCCTGCGACTTTTTGCACCTGGATAATCTGCATAGTCTCCATAGTGCTTGCGCTCACTGATACTTGAATCGGTACCATACCTTTTTAACCGATTAACAGGAGGGTACTCCCTGGGATAGTACTTACCATTGCTGTACTCATTTTTGTACACTCCGTCCTCGTCAACAATTTTTGAACTGATCCTTATACTCCTCTCTGAACCAGTCTCCCACCTGGCCGTACTCTTGCTCTGCTGACTTCCACTTCTATTAAATTCTTTCCTTCTAAAAGCATCATCGTTTGAATACTTCCCAGAAGGTGACGTCCTCTCACGCTCAAATTTCCAGCCTTTGTCCTTACCCATATCATACCTACGCATTTTACTGTGACCGTAGTCATCTCTGGCCACTTCCCCTTTCTGCCATCTATCTGGAATGAACTCGCCTTTCTCAATTTCATCCTTGGGTGGTCTCCACGACCCGAATTCAGCTTCCCCTTTTCTGGTCCTCTCCGGAACTATCTCTCCTTTTTCTATGTCCCCTCTTCGCCATTTCCCAGAAAAGGACTCTCCTTTCTCCACCTCACTTCTCCTCCATTTCTCACCAACAATCTCTCCCTTCTCAATCTCAATTCTTCTCGATTTCTCTGGCACGAATTCACCATTCTCCACCTCCACTTTGGGCCACTTCAAAGTCCCCAATTCACCCTCTTCCACTTCCTCCTTCTTTTCCTCAGCATTTTCACCATTCTCAGCTTCTTTTGAAACACAGTTACCACCTTTATCCAATCCCAATTCGCTTCCTTCAGATTCTACGTTCTTCGAAAACCCGGGCTTCTTGACGACTTTCTTCTTGGGCTTCATTACCTTCACTATCTTCTTCTTCTTAACCGGCTTGGAATTGAAGCCATTGTTAGCAGTCTTGCCTCCGCAAAGCGTAGTCTTGTCCTGAATTGGAAACCTGTCCATGATATTATGCTGCAAAGGCATGCATGCGACGCCTCCATCGCCCATGGAAATCCCAACCCTCTTCTCCGAATCCCAAAACCCTAATTGTCCCCTTCCCCGGGGCTCTCGATGCTCATACTGCAATTCGCTTCAACTGTCTTCCTCTGTCGAATCCTCGCTCCAATTGAAAACCCTATTTTCCACAAATTCAACAAACAAATCAATACAAACCCAATGTAGGGTTTCAATGTCAAATACACGCATGCATAAATACTGAAAAATGAAGCATAAAAACCTCGAATTCAATAAGCTTTGAAAATCAAAACCCTAACCCATGAAGTTAAAAAGGATAATTGAAATCGTAAGGAGGAAAATTACGAGTTACCCAGAAAATTTTGACGAGCTGAGTGAATAGATCGGCGCGAAAAATCTAGCTGGCGAAGCGAAACAACGTGTGAAAAAGAGAGACTTGACGAAGACAGATCGATAAACAGCGAGAATTGAAAGCTCCAAGATGAATCTCTCTCTCTTTCTCTCTCTCTCTCTCAGAGTTTGTGTGTGTCTATCTGTTCGTTCCTCTCTCTCTTCTTGTTGCTGTTCTTGTTGGTCTGAAAGACGAAACCTCCGTCTTGTTATATTTCTTTTTTATTTTTATTTTCTCCTTATTTCCGATCTTTGCCCTTTGGGGTTGTGTTACGATTGTGAGAGTCGTGGGGGTACGTTGATAAAATTACCAGAATATCCTTGGGGTCTTGGTCTACGTAGAAACAGATTCGTTAACTAGTTACCATAACTTATAAGAGACCGGCCTTCAGTTTAACCGACTCCAGTTTCATAAAATAAATTTAAAATAAAAAATTTAACCGCCTCCAATAGTTTCACTAGCATAAGAGCTCCCCTTGCATTATGACTTACATACAATGGTGAATTATGGCTCCACTCCACCTATTCAAAAATAAATAATAAATGGCAATGGGGTCTAGTACGGTTAAAAAAAGTTTTGATTTGCATACCTGAAATGTCAGGTTCCAACATCATAATATCTTAAACTATCATTTATACTAAAAATAATAATAATAATAAATAAAATTTCATACAATATTAAATAATATTAAATAAATTTCATATATTGAGAAGTGGACCTTTTTTTTTTTAAATACGGCAATTTTATTGGAAAAAACTTAAGCATATATTCAATTAAAAATCAAATGGTTCTTCAAACCAAACACATTAAAATTACTGACAATGCATAATGATCAACATCATTAGCCTCACAACAAACATAACAAATTTATGAACGAAAAGAAAATCTTTTGTGCATCACAAGCATAACAATCGGCCCCTACCAATACAAATCAAAGATATGGACTAACTAGCATTCACAATCTTGGGATGTGGTTAATTTCCTATACATTGACTTAGTTTTTTAAATTTACTAATAATAAAAATAAAATAAAAAGGATTTGGATTTGAGACTTATTTTAAAAGTAGAAGAAAAAAAAATCAATATTCTTAAAATAAAATAAAAAGTACAAATAAACTTGTTAGTACTTTATTCAAATATGTTAAAGAAATTATGAGAAGAGAATCACCTTCTCATAAATATCACAAAATTACTTTAAAATCATTGTTTTTTTTTTTTTAATAATCAAAATCAAAAAAAATCATTGTATTTATTTGTGCTGATGACTACTTTAAATTAGTGCTGGGCCCCACCTTGTATAAGGTATTTTTGGTATAGTAGTAGATGTGAAGGGTGTAATTGTCATTTTAAGTTGATGGTGGGGCACTGTGGTGATATAAATTATAGAAAATAAGGGAGGGTTATTTTGGTAAACATGATTTTGGCGCTCAACTGAACTTGAGCGAAATAATTTAGGAGGGGAGGGGAGAGAAGGGTTTGCTTTGCAGATGCAAAATATGCAGGCGGAGGGACTCCCAAAGTCATCGCGGTTTTGAGGCTTTGAGATACTCAAATCAAATCTACCTACAACTTTATATTAAAATGGTCGTGTGTCCAAAATTCCTGGAATTGGTCAAAGTGTTCAAGTTTGGATTTGGACTCGATTGAAGCCCAACAAATTTAACTAGGCTCTCTGACTACAACTAGTTCCCCAAAATTTTATTTGGGTCAACTAGCATGGGCTTTGGAGATGGAGATGTTGAGGAGGTGTGTTGAGGGTTTCAATCTAGTCGTCTGACCCCATTGATCGAATCGGTATTAAGGACTCTCTTATTCTAACCCCTTTTTACTGCTTCTCTATTGGGGATGATGGTAAAATAACGACAAGTGAAGAGGATAAAAAACGAGATGCACTGTTTTTACAGTTACAAGGGCTTTGGTGATAATGGGATTATTTCACCAATGGATAAAGAGAAATCATTATAGCTCTAGAAAAAGAGAAGAGGAGATGATCTCATACTTACAATTTTTTACTTCTGCAATGATTATGTACTACACGTGGAGGAGATTGTTCTCTCTCTCTCTCTCTCTCTCTCTCTCTCAATGATTTCTAGCTATATAATATACACTTGGAGATCATTTTTTTGAGCAAATCAACAGCCGTAATTGAGAAGATTTCAAATTGTTATTTTAATTGAATGGTTGAGATTAACTTGATATTTTCCACAATGAAAAACCAAATGTACATTTTTTTTTTTGGGTAAATACCACGAGGTGTCCTCACACTTAGAGGGTGGGACTAATCCCCACTTGGTGTTTGACTTGCTCATAATTACAAAGTGCTCCCAATTGGTTTCGAATCACTGCAATTGGGCACAGTCAATCCACTAGCTGGAAGTAGCAATTTTCCAACCGCATCACACATTGTGGTTAAATGTATATCTTTCAATTGCCCTAAAAATGTGTTTATATTCATTGAAAAATGGCAGACATGGGCTTAGCCAAATCGAATCTACACTTAATACCTTGAGTTCGAATCCTCCTCTCTTGTAATTTATATTAAATTAATATTGAATGTGGTTTGTATAAATTAAAAAAAAATGTACATATATCCATTGAAAATGCAATTGATGATGTAAAAGTGACTTTATATTCCATACTTTACACCTAAACATTGAAGATGCTCTAAAGTCGATATTGTCTAAATTATATCCAACAATATTCTGTATCAAAAAAGAAGTCTGAATTCTTGCCCAAGCCCAAAGTCTCTCCAACAATCTAGTTAAGTCCAAAAGGAAAACAGAGACAGAAAGCTTATAGTACCACACCACATCAAATCAAGCTGATTGAAAGCCTTTTTAGTTTTGGTTGTATGCTGACAATGGACACCAGTGGAGACCGTGGTCTTCAATTTCATAATTAGGTAACTTTCAAGTTTTAAGCCTTTTGCCAATTTCCTTTGACAAAAACGTAGGGAATGCCCATATGAATGAACCACCCAAAACACATGAGGCCACCCCCAGAACAAAATGAAAGAAGTTGGGAACCTGTCAGACAACCGATACAACCACCCCAGCCAGTCACCCAGCTGAGAACGATCCTCTACGGCTATTTGGTTCCAGGGAACCAGAAGCTGTTAATCACGCTCTGATCGTACGGTCTTGATTCATCCACCAGGTTGAGATTCCTGTCTCCTTAGAAATCAAGGATACAGAGGTACGATCACTATAGAACAGATCCTGTCCAAGTAAGGTCGTGCCCTTTCTTCACATGCTGAGCTATATAAACTCGTACAGTTGTCTCTATATTCTCGATGTGGGACTCTCAACACTGAGCCTTTGTCTTATTTTTGTGTTGATTTCCGTGGCATACAAATGCCTGCCGTTGATTTCGCAGTATCAGTACGTTTCGTTTTCATTGCCTTTACAAATATTTGTAGTTAACCCTCACATCAAAGGCATTACACACAGTTTTATCAACAAGTCCTTTTGTGTTTATAGATTCAAGATTTTATCCCAACTCCAATGTTTTTCAACGTTTCCACTTCTTCTCTCTCCCCTCAAAACTTCCTCTTCTACTTCACACTCATCACCAGAAACCCCACTGTCACGACATGTCACCCTTCTTACATTTTCTTCTTATTCAAGTTTGGTGCTGCATTCATGCCGCCACGACCTTCAGACTCCAAAACTAGTCCATGCTCGTTCGTTCCTCATCTCAACTGGGTTCAGAGCTGTTTCTGTTTTTCCAAAGTTAAACTACTTTCTATGGCTAATGGTTATGGTAAAATTTGTACCCAAGCAAGAACTAATGCACCATACAATTCGGATCGATCCATTTGCTGAACATAGTAAAAAAACTGAGCATGATTTGCCGGAAGGATGAACATAGAAAAGACACCAAGGCACCAACCATTTTCATAAACACATTTTTAAAAAAATTGAGTGCTTCACTTTCCAATATATTGCTAATTAGCTCTCTAACTTAAACCAAAAAGCGAAGAGTGCACAAAACAAGTCCTAAAGGAAAACAAAAGGCAATTCCAAAATAACACAAAGAAACAAACAGGGCCCAAACCACAAATGCACAGCAACTTAGAAAAACTGCATTCCAGTAAATGCTTGACATATATATCAAGGTTTATTTTATATCTTGGAACTGATATGCTGCTTTGGCATAAGCATAACCCAGATCTGGATCCCGAGTACGTTTCAGTCTAATACAATTATAATGACGCGGAGTTATCAAAACCCATTAGATTAATCCAATCTCCAATGGTTTTTTTTCTTTCTTAAAATACGTGTAAATGCGTTGATGTTAATAATTCCTTTTGGAATTCTCTTCCCCCCAAGAAAGTCTTATACAGTTTCCCATCACCAAAAGAAAAAAAGAGAAAGAGAAAAATAAAAGGGAAGAGGAGTTAATCTCAGTCTGTATAAGCTAGTTCTCAAATTCTGCACAATATATGAAAATTCCAAATAAAATAAAATACCATCCTCTAACTTCCATAATAATTACAACAAAATAAAACATTAAAATAAAATAAAAACAGTAAAAGTAAAACTGATCCAGACTCTGTATATGTTCATGAAGTGGGTTGCCGCAAGCTCATCAGAACATGAAGGGGGTTGCTGCAAACGCTGCAGGTACGAACACAGGCGCATTGTTTCCCCTGAAATTACACAAAATTTCCACACACACAAAATATTATAAATAAAAAAACCAACCAGAAATTAAACTGAAAACCAATAAATTATAATAATTACCCGGAGAGCTCGTCGTGACTAATGCAACTGAGGCTTCGAGCCTTGGCCTTACGTCCTTTCTTGGAAGATATCTTCTCAGACTGATCCTTACCCTCGTGACCAGAAGCAACCACATCCTCTGAGATTGCAACAAGAGCTGGCCTCCATTGTTGAGCAGACTCTGCAGACTTTGATCTTCTCACACGGCTTTTGATCATCTCATGATCTTGAGTTTGCTTCAACGACGACGAAGAACGGTAACACGACCCCAACTCCAACAGGAACTTCATGGTTGATCTGCTGCTTAGGTTTGGTCTGGTATGTATGTCTTCTTAAAATAAATAAAAACTAAAAACTAAAAACTGTGTGCTAGCTTGTGGTCTGGTTTGGTGCAAGTAGAATTAACGTGAGAACGAAGGCTTGTTGCTTTTGGTAGGTTTTAACTTTTTGTTTAGGCATCTATTTATAGGGATAAGTTAGGATTGATGACGCTGACGTGGAGTGTCTTATTTTCTAAATCCCTTATTAATGTTAATCTGTAACCTAATTAATCCTAATTAACGTTTGGTAATTAAAATGGTAGTTTTGTTTTGCCCTATTTAGTTTCCTATGGGTCCATAATTTGGCAGGAGGTTAAGAGTTTCTCGTTAATTATCCATTATCCAAATATTATCGGATCTTAGCCAAATAATATCCCACAAAGTAAAGTTAGATATTATATTCACAAGACTTATTGTTTTATTTGTTCTCTTTCTCCGCATTTGATTAAATATACGTTCATTCTCTTTATACAAGCGATATGAGGGGACATCGGATGCAGATAGCTACAAACCCCTTGCAATTTAATACATATTCATGAATCTCTAGTCTCACCTGTTTTTTTTTTCCCATGCCTACATGACATGAATGGTCCTTGTTTCTTTTTCCCTAGATTCTTCCTCATCTTCGAGATTTGAACCACTTAGAATATTATTAGAACAAAGTGACTCAAAAACCACTATTCTGATAACCAAAATACATAATTTTATAATGATATTTTCCTAATCCAGTGAACTCCAAATTCTTGCGACCACCTAACTCAAATCACAAAATATTAAATTGTTGTTAGGCCCCATTATACACATTGAAGTCTTGTTGGCCCACCGAGTAGCTGGCCTGGGTCTTCATATGCACTGTCACAATTTAAGGCCGAATATAGAGGTGGAAGAAGAAGAAGAAGAAGAAGAATCTAGATTATAAATCCCATCATAAAAAACAAAATATAAAAATAAAATAAAACAATTTAAAAGAGGCCGCACTAGTAGGGAAATACCGACACTTCTCCACCACAAAATGTTACACTCATAGGGAAGGTTTATCATTTTCACTAATCATCACATCAATCAAAGATCTTCTTCCAAACCACAATCAAACCCCCAGTGAAAATGAAAACGAAAGTAATCCTATCTTATCTTAGGGTAAAAAAGATAAAAGAACTTGGGCTAATCTCTTTTTCTCCAATAGGAACTTTGAGCTGAATTTCGGCCATGGGCTGTTTCATGTTTTGAGTTGGGGCAGAACAAAAACAAACACAACCCAGAATAGGGTTTGTCCCAATGGGCTCGTCCTACAATGGTGCTAGCTGCACGGGCTGGAGCTTCAATTGGAGATGGATCGGTTAGCGCTGACAAGCATGCTTGTGTTCGGTGTGACAGTCAAGCCGTCACATAGTGTTACTAATGAGTTCATATGGTAAGAACATTTACTTGCAGATCAATAGTATAAGATTCAATCCTCAATAACACCTTCTCCCTTCCCAACTTTGATTTTTTTTTTAAACACATATATTTACTTATTTATTAATACTATATTAGGTAGTGATATTTCTCAAGCTTTAATAACCTCACTTGGATTAACCAATAAACTAAGTCCATAACATATCAAATCATAACTCTGTGGTTTGAAGTTTGTTGGTATCAGACAAACATTTAAAAAAATTGATTGATTGATGTCAGGACTAAAGTTTGGGTGAAATCTACAATGCTTATAGATCATTTTATATTTCAAATCAAGCGAACAAATTTTCCTGGTTGTTGTTTTGACGTGGCATAAAATGCTGTCTTACCCTACTGACTTGTCTTTCAGGGCAGACATACATGTCCATCACCTTCAATTGCTCCACTAGAAACAAAATAGAGTTCGAGAGTTCTCGGTCTTGTTTTTCTTCATGGCTCTCTTATGCTTGGATGGGATTGGGGAAGAAATATAATTAACCTCCATAAGATCAAGATGATAATGAAGCTCCCCAGCTAAAGATTATCCACAAATTCAGCTAACTCCCACTTAGTTGAAACTAAAAAGCTTAATTATCTTTTACGTAAGCAATATTAAGGAAGGGGAGATTCGAACACAAGATCTCGGTTGAATGAGTAACTGTACAGTAGCTAGGTTATGCAGGATGGTATTCATTGAGACGACAAGGCTTGAGCACCATACATTACACAGAAGACAATATTCCTTTTCCCTTGTGAAGGAATGCAAAATCTACATCACTAGATATTTTTTCGGATTGTCTAAGTAAAGTGAGAGTGACATGTCTCTTACGTGCAGCAGGCTAGGCAAAAAAAGCAAAAGCTACAACTTTTCAGTAACAAATTATTCCGGAGAAAAATATGTATATGTTACTGACATTCATGAATCATACATGTATATATGATGCTTCAAATCAGAATTGAAATAACTACTTTTTCTCTTTTTGTACTTTTCTTACAGCCTTTTGATTTTCTTCGAAATGCAATAATATTATTGGTATATAATTACTGAATTTCTTTGGCTGTTTCCAGTCTTTGAGATGTTGATATCAAATAAATGTGCAAATTATGCCAATCTTTTCTGGAATTGAACTTTTAAATTTGGAAATTAACACTTCATATACATGCACGGAAGAGTTTTGACCTAAGTTTTAGTCTTAATTTGTAGTCTGATAACATAAGAAGCCGGGAACTATATCTGTACTAAGATAAATGAAATTACTCTTTACTTCAACACAACACTTAGTTAACTGAAGTCTCATCTCATGTATTGACTTTATACAACCGCATGAAAAACGACCCGAGTGGAGATGGGTAGTTTCTAGTTATATATATTTCATTTTTTTTTAGTATTTTCTAGGATTTCCGTCTCCATGCAAACACTGCAAAAGACAAATTAACCTATTTCATTCTATATGTATATATATATATAAAGCCTGTTTAAATTGTTGCACCTTCCCTGGTGCAGCTTCGTTTACTCAAAACAATGATTGAGTAAGAATTCTTCTTTTTTTCTCTTTCCTTTTAAAATAATCAAACAAACAATTCGCAAAGGTTTTTATGTGCCAATATTCCATGGTCTTTAACCCCATATGGAACTGACATGTTTGTGAGATGACCACATATGTCCTCGTGGGAAGAGGTCTAATTTGTCTTTTCCTGTGGCTTCACGTGGCACAAGAAACCAAGTGCAAAGGATGGGTAACCATCACAAAACTCAAAGGCAAATCCATGCTGATTAAATTAGTGTTGTGGTTTTGTCTTAAATCATACTGCATGTGTGCAAATTCGACAAAACACTGGCCGGCGAAGACAGCTTCTTTAACCTACCCTTTACTCTCTTCAACACCTCCCACAATTGCTAGTCTCTTAGATAATGAGAGGTGCTAAGTAATTAGCAATATGCCAAATTTGCTTGGAGCTAGCCTTAGCTGAGCTCCGTCTATGAGAATTGAAGTGCTAGATTCTTATAGTTTGAGTATTGGTAATTGAGTAAAAAAAATAAGAAAAGAACATCGCCATTTGGAATATTCAAATGGGTTGACTTGGTTTTTTAACGGTGTTAATTAACGATATTAATGATATACGATGTGTATTGCTCTACCTCATCTCATATGTTCTGTTATGATAAATTTTAATTAACTAATTAACACATTCGAATTTGATACATCTTCCAATAAAGTATAACAAAATATCAGTAGACGAAAACATATTTAATGACATTACCATGTTGATCCCATAAGCTAATTTTTAGAGACCTCCCCATCACTCTATATTAGTTCATGTACCTTTAATTCCCCTTTCTCAGGGATGCCACTTAATTATTAAATAATTGGTCCGGATATTTCAAGAAAATGTAGAAGTATACAATATTCATCATACGTGCAACTAATTATCAATGCATTCTTGTCATTTTATTATCAATCTGAAAGTTCCTATTGTGTATATATACCATATTTATGTATGGATAACTAGGGATATATAGTCTCTGTCTAGTATATATATGGTTCAAGTAGCAGATAAGTTATAGCTCTCAACTCCGTGCATGTTTCATAGACAGAAACACATCTCACACACAAAAGCCATAGACAGATTTCCATTAACCCAAGGCCTCATATATCTCTTGAACCTAGAAACTCACAAACCCAACAGATAAAACCCTAGCTCTTCAATCTCATCCACCAATCTTCACAGGACACGTGTCCAGCACCCAACTGTCCCTTTCGTCTCCCTCCTCCCTCCTCCTCCTCCTCCTCCTCCCTGAAGCTCCTTCTTTTCCCCCCACATATTTCCAATAATCAGAACCATGAAAACTGAAGTTAGAGGAAGCACCACCTCCATTTCTTTACAAAATCCTACTACCATCTTCAACACCTCTCAGGGCGCTTCGCTAACCGGCGCGCTTAAAGGGTGTCTTGGAAGCCTTGATGGGGCATGTATAGAGAAGCTCTTACTTCACTGTGCAAGTGCCCTAGAGAGCAACGATGTAACCTTGGCCCAACAAGTGATGTGGGTGCTCAATAATGTTGCTTCTTCTGTTGGTGACCCTAACCAAAGGTTGACCTCATGGATCTTGAGGGCATTGATTTCAAGAGCCTCCAAGGTTTGCCCTACACCTATGAATTTCAATGGAAGCACTAGTAGTAGTACAATCCCAACTAGGTTGATGTCGGTGACCGAGCTAGCCGGGTATGTTGATCTAATCCCATGGCATCGTTTTGGATATTGTGCATCAAATAGTGCAATTTTAAAGGCAATTCAAGGGTGCCCAAAAGTCCATATCTTAGATTTTAGCATCACTCATTGTATGCAATGGCCTACTTTAATAGATGCATTGGCCAAAAGGCCTGAGGGGCCTCCTAATTTGCTTAGAGTCACTGTTCCCAATTGGAGGCCACAAGTTCCTCCTTTGCTCAATGTGTCAAGTGAAGAAGTTGGTCTTCGTTTGGGGAATTTCTCTAGGTTTAAAGACGTCCCTTTTGAATTCAACGTGATTGAAAACTCATCTTCTTTGGAATTTCTATTGAGTACTCAATTAAACCCTTCTTCCCTAGACCTCCGGGATGATGAGGTTTTGGTTGTAAATTGCCAAAATTGGTTGCGCTATCTCTCCGATGAGCCGCGTTGCGGTAGCCCGGGCCATCAAGATGGCTCTATGCGCAACACTTTCCTTAACATGATTAGATCCCTTAACCCTAGGATCATAGTTGTGGTGGATGAAGATTCTGATCTTAGTGCACCAAGTCTTAGCTCAAGAATAACCACTTGCTTTAATTACATGTGGATACCCTTTGACTCTTTGGAGACTTTCTTGCCCAAAGACAGCACCCAAAGGATGGATTATGAATCTGATGTTGGTCACAAAATTGAAAACATTATTGGGTTTGAAGGGCACCAAAGAATAGAGAGGTTAGAGACAGGCGTTGCAATGTCACAAAGAATAAGGAACGTTGGTTTCTTAAGCGCCCCGTTTTGTGAAGAGACTGTTAAGGAAGTGAAGGGCTTGCTGGATGAACATGCTAGTGGTTGGGGCATGAAGCGTGAAGAAGATATGTTGGTGCTCACTTGGAAAGGGCACAACTCAGTTTTTTCCACAGCTTGGGTTGCAAATGGGCCAAATCCAAATGGGTTGTTAATGGAGGATTAATTGGCTTTAAAAAAAAAAAAAAAATGTTCGTGCAAAGTGAAGTTATGAATTTGGACCTACCATATTGGGATTGGGGGGAGTGGTCCAGGTGATCGAGAGGCAATGACGAAAGCTTATGTCCTTGCTTTTTTCTCTTCGTCAAAAAGCTGCAAATGAGCACAAGACAAAAAGGAAAACGGCAGGCATTTTGTGGAAAAAATGATTTTTTCACGAGCACTTTGTATTGAAGCTATAGCTGCTGTGATCCGTCACATGAAAGGCAAGGAGGAGGAGAGAGAGTGCGAATGGACATATTGTTGTGTGCTGTTTGTATGGGACAAAGTCTAGTACTTTAATGTTTTTCCCATCTGCACGTACGTGCAGGCTTTTGTTCCATGATCAGTTCTGTGAAATTTAACTTTTGTTTAGCCCCTTTCTTTAATCATAAGAGTAACTATTCCCTTAATAATTTCTTGTTTTGGTAACAGTTTAAGTGACAATATGTACGAGTGGAAGCTTGAAAGCTACTTCTTTTTCTCACGCAAATTAGTAACTAGGCTTTTGTTCCATCAGATCAGCTTATCCGTTGAAGGCATCTTTAAAGACATGGATGTATATATTTTCTATGTTTCGGATTGTGTTTTATTCTTGGCCCAACCTTAGAGCTTGAATTTTAGGTTAAATCTAGGAACAGAAACACGCATGCACACATACCAACAAAAGGGTGTATCAAAACAAGGCCCGCATTGCCTTTAATTTCATGAGTTGTCATTTTCTTCTTTTGTTCTTTTGTGAATTCTCATTATTCGAATGCTAAGACTCAGACTTATGATATTTTTGGGAGAACAGTTGCTCCAAACCACTATACTAATTATAATCTTTTCCTTGATCGTGATAATTATTGTTTTGTCTCAATTTAATCCTTTAATTTGTAATTAGTTTCTCAGTTAATTGCAGCAACTTCAATGAAGTTTCTAGCATGAACAAACTAATCGATTAATTGGTCACGTTTGAATCACTGGGGTATTTAGCACAATTTTGAGAATCATTAATTCTCATTTCATAGTAGATGAGTAAACCTTGAATACGAAATAACAACTCTCATAATAAGCACGTCCACCTCTTTTTTCATAACTTGTAGATTTAAAAGTTCTTCTTTTGCAACACCAAAGCACTTCTTACGACTATATTGATAGCAAGATCTCCAGTGCATTGAACTTCACGGTATATTACATCTCCGTTTGGTACACCAACTTAAAACTCTCCAGAAACATATGAACGTGGATTTGTAGGTGCCATTTTACAACAATTCATTATTTCTTGCATGATGCAAAAATGAGAAGAATTAATCATAAGTTGGTCAACAATTCATTATTTCTTATGTCCCACGTAAGGAGATCAATAGAATTAAACTTGCATTCAATTTAAACAAACACACAACACACATGTATATTTGACAATCAATACTATCTCAATTCTAACATGACATTTTATACAAAACTCCTTAGAAAACATATTTGTAGAAGAAAAAAAAACCGTTAATTAGCCACTTGTCATGTTCTAATTGGTTATTAAGGTGTACCAATTTTTTCACTTGGAATTAACATGTAGTTACCAATGAGATGTTAGTTGGATTGACCCAGGTCTTTAGTGTGCTTCCAAGTGGTCATGAGTTCAAATCCCCATTATACTCTTTTACCACTCGTCATTTTAGGTAACACGATGTAGAAGTGAAAGCTTGAAAGCAATAACTCGATCAATAGCTAGTTCTTTTTCTTACTCAAATTATTAACTAGGCTTTTGTTCCACAAGATCAACTTATATGTTAAAGGCGACCATAGGTGTATATAATATATATTGCGGTGTTTTATTCTTGGTCCACCAAACCTTATGGGTAAATCTAGCAAAGAGAAACATGCCTGCACTGTGCACTGTGCACTGTGCACCCAAGGAAATAGTGTATCAAAGTTGAAGTATGAACAAGTTAAATATATAACAAGGACCATATTGCCTTTAATTTCATGAGTTGTCATCTTCTTCTTGATTGTGGTAATTATTGTTTTGTCTCAAATATTAAGCCTTTAATTTGTAATTAGTTTCTCAGTTAATTGCAGGACTTCAAGGGAGTTTCTAGCATGAACAAATAAGTTTGGCCATTGAAAAAAAAAAAAAAAACGATTAAATGGTCACGTGCTGGACTTTGAATCACTGGGTCCTTGCTTGTATAATTTCCGGTGCATGTGTTTTTAAAACGACGAAAAATATATAAAATAAATTGAAAAAGAAATCCGACCTGCCGGATTCGAACCAGCGACCTAAGGATGGCTGAGAGCACATAACCCACTACAGTCCTCCGCTCTACCAACTGAGCTAAGGTCGGATTGTTGGTACTGACCTTGTCAGATATATATATGAAACGTAATATTTATTTAGCTGGTTCTTACTTTAAGAAAAAGCCCAAGATCGAGTCAATGCGAATAGTTTGGGCTCAAGTGAAACCTAAAACAAGTCTGGGCTTAAGCTAATAAGCTTGGGCTGTATTGATCCTACAACATGAGTGTAAATATTTCCTTTTGGGGTCAGCTACAACATGAGTTTAATAAAGTTGTAACTTGTGATGTGGGGGACAGAGTATAACACACACACAACAAAGTTGTAATGTTGAAAGACGCAATTTTATGAGATGAACAATGCCCATTCATCTCTCTTAACCTTTAAAAAAAAAAAAAAAAATTAATTAAGAACAAGCATAATTTCAATAATAAAATGGTAAATACAAGGGATGTACAAGAAGAACACACTCCAAATGGAGGTTCTTGCATTCAATAAATCGGGAACATTAAATTCAGCAAGATAGTGAGTAATAAATATTACAAAATCAAGCCCAGCTCACTCAAAGTTAACATATAGAGGATCAAGAAGACTTTTTATAGCACCAGTGCGACATAGAGACCATGAGAATAATTGATTCTGCATGAATAGGGAACCAAAAACACCAAAAGTGAAAGGGCCTTAACGCTCAACATCCATTTGGCCAAAGAAGACCACAACACCTCCAGCATCCCACATGATCTCACAACACCTCATATAAAAGATCCATCAAGATGTAACAACTCTACCTCCTTAAGATAAAGGATCTTTAAAAGCCAGTCTAAAAGGACTGGGGAGAAACAAAATTCAGCAAAAAACTGAAAAGAAGCAAAACCTAACATAAAACTAGGGAGGAAAATCTCTCTACAACATGACAGGGGAGAGAGTTGCCCGATTTATTAGCCAAAGGGGTCCCTAGAACCAAAATGGGTTGTAGAGAAGAGAGACCAAGAAGAAAGGAAAAGAAGAGAGAAGAAGGGTTGAGAGAAAAGGAGAGAGTATTATCTCTCTGAACTTTTTACTCTCAACTTATAAAGCATCTTTATATATGAAAAATACGAGAAATACTTAAGAGTTATCTCAACTCTTACGTAACATAAGTTCTTAAATCTAAATAAAACCAAAGTAGAAGTCATTCTATATGAAATAATTAATGTGTCACATCAATTGTGTGTATCATATTGTTGTGTTTTCAAATAACGCGTCACATAAATTAGGTAAAAATGTAATGGAGATAAAAGTTGTGATGTACTTGTGTTGCATTTTCCCTGTAACATTGTAGAAGGAAATCACAAATGGGTCGTGAGAAGAAATGAGGGAACCATTTGTCTGGCAAAGAGTCGGATCTTTTGGTGGGACGCACGTAACAGAAGTGGGATCCTCCAAAGCCGGCCTAATAGCAAACGTCCAAATAGTACTCAACCAAAGAAACAAAATAAATAATTGAAAAGAAAATCTGAGATCGTCTAGATGGGCATTTCGGTCAATGTAACAATCCTTGCCAGAGAGGGAAGAAATAAATAAAGTAGTGGATAGGGGAGGGGAAGGCAATGGGTGCACTGCCGACATACAGAGACTTGCAGCGATGAACGTGGAACAACCAACCAAACAAAGGCAGGGAAAGCCAGCAACAAAGCTTCACTTCCAAGCTTTAAAATGGTCTCCCTCTCAAGAATATCACACATTAATATTATTATTATTCACTAATATACTTTTGGGGTTTTCATAATTAATTTTCTAAGCTTCGATGTATTTTCTCTGGGAATGTCAGAATGTGGCCAGTGGCCTAAATATATAGTATTAGTAACACACACTTCAACTGCTCTCTCTCTCTCTCTCTCTCTCTCTGGGGTTCATAGTCAAATATTATATATCATACTTTTCTGTCTTTGCACTCTTTGTTTAATTCCCAGTTCTCACTCTTTAGAGGCTTGTCCTCTATATCCCAGTTGAAAACCACATTGCTTCTGCTTGAACCAATAGTGTCAATTTGCATTAACCAAAGTCCTTAACCTCTTTCCCTTTGTCTTCTTTCCCATTTCAGAATATGGATTTGTGTCCTCTACTTCCTCCTCTCTACTCCCCATTTGGCCTCCTCAGCTCTCTGTCTTCGTTGCACCGTTAAAAATTACTTCTTTTGCTTTTCTGATTGCAGTTCTCAAAAAAGGACTGTTGATTTGAAGTGGGTTTTTGTTTATTTTTGGTTTTTTAATCATTTGGGTAATGGAGGTTCATTGTGATCTTGAAGTTGATGTCAATGGGGAAGAGTCTTTCATAGTGGACAAGGTAATTCTGTACTTGCAAGTAGTAGCAACCTCATTTCTTTTTCTTCTGTCCAAATGGTGATCTTATCCCACCATTTCTTTCTGTTTAATTTTGTTTACTCTTCTTGTACTGGAACTGGATCCTCCTCTCTGTATTGTCAGTTCATTAAATCATGGCAGGTCTGAGAGACTGAGATCCTTTATTGCTTGCCAATAATTGGTTGTCTCTCTCTCTCTCTTTCTCTCTCTCTCTCTCTCTTTCTCTCTCAGATTGTAATAGAGTCTTGTGCTTGAATTGTGAAGTTTTACTGATTATCTTTCTACATTTCGTGCATGCTCTGGTAATTTTTCTTTGGTTGCTTTCCATGTCCTCCGTCGTGACTGATGAATTAGAAAGATTTTTCCTTTTCCGTCCACCAATTTAATTCACACCTAATTTGCATTGATGTGGGTCCTGGACTCATGGCTACCTTAGCTTTTGTTCTTCTGTTATGTCTATTTAATTCACAAAATGCACGTTGATCTGCAGGCCTTTTTCTTTTGCTTCATTCTCTCATTTATTGCTGGTGTTTATGAGGCTCTCCCGTTAATACTGCCCATGAAAGTAACCCTTTTGAGATGGACTAAGGGTTACTTTCATGGGCACTTATTACAATTTTCTGCCCTTCTTTGCTGGGTTGATCAGCATACATCTTTTTCGAATTGCCCTTACCACAATTTATTGCCTATAACGACCTCTCTTCATTCTTTGGCAGGTTCTGGTGTAGATTCCCACTTTTTATTTATCTATTTTTTTTTCCCAATTCAATGAGGTCATTCTTTTGGTGGGTTCCTCCTCTCCATTTGGAATTTGTTGGGGGGGTTCTGTCTTTACAAAATTTCTTCAGTACCTGCAAGTTAGAAGCCTGAATCTTGCATAACATTGTTTTCATTATTTTAGTAGCTCTCTTAAGTGACAATGATTGTCTCTTTTGAGCGAAGGAGTATTAATTTTTTTAAAGATGAATGTCCCTTCCTCCTTTAACTCTGTGTTTTCATGATCATTTCTGCAGAAAATTATTGCTTCCTACTCTGGCAAATTGAGCAACTTACTTGGCAAATCAAAAGCTACCTCAAGAAATCTTAAAGTGGTATTGCATGACTTTCCGGGAGGAGCAGAGAGTTTTGAGCTCATTTCAAGGTTCTGCTACAACCATGGCAGCACCGACATAACTCCTTCCAATATTTCCCTCCTATATTGTGCTGCACAGTTCATGGAAATGAACAATTCTGTCACTGGAACACATAATTTATTGGAAAAATCAGAGAAGTCATTTGAAGAGATCAGATATTGGACATGGTCTGAGCTTTTAATGGCTTTGAAGCAGTGCCAAGATTTACTACCAGCTGCTAATTCTCTAAGCCTACTCGAGAAATGCTTGGATACCCTTGTTGCAAGATTGCCTTTGACAAGCGAAGCGAGTCCTTGTCCTTCCACTTCATCCCCAGATAGCTCTGGTATTCGGTTTTCATGTGACACTCGAAGCACTGAGAGTTTGAAAACTAGCTCATCTCGGGCAACCTGGTGGTTTGAGGATCTTCTAGTTTTAGGTCCAAATTTGGTTGAAATGCTGGTCAAGTCCATGATTTCTCGAAAACTTGATCATGTTATCATTAGTAGGTTCCTCTTTTATTACCAGAAATCGAAGTTTTACACTGTCAAATCTGATGCCAAGCGCACCTTTGTGGAAACAGTCATTGATATGCTGTATATTCTTGATCAGAGCTGTGTTTCTTGCAAGAGTTTATTTGGGATTCTTCGAGTTGCTCTGAATTTGAATATAAACAAAAGTAGCAGGAATAAGTTGGAGAGCATGATTGGTTCACAGCTTGATCAAGCAATATTAGACAATTTGCTTGTTCCATCCCCACGCGGGATCAATTACTTGTATGATGTCAATCTTGTTCTAAGGTTATTGAAATCATTTCTGAGTGGAGGAATCTGTCAAGCATCGCCCACGCGATTGAGGAGAGTTGCTGCCTTGGTGGATTTGTACATGGCAGAAGTAGCCCCAGATCCTTGTCTGAAGCCTTCGAAGTTTGTGGCTTTAGCCATGGTCATGCCGGATTCTGCCAGAGACTCCTATGATGAACTTTACCATGCCATGGACATGTATATAGAGGTATTGCATTTATGTCAAAGAATTTTTTTTAAGCTATCTATTGCATGTATTTTTGCCATGTACATGAGAAAGCATATTGTGGGTTTGATCTGCACTCTACTCTGTTTCATTACCTTTATTCTTGTTAAGTTTTGATCTAGTAGCTTATGATCCGTGCATTCAAATAAGACATTATTAAAAGATCTTAAAACATTGAGACTCTTTTGATTTTGAAGATTATTTGTATAAGGTTGTTTATGCATTGAATCTGCTTGGTCATAGGTGCATGCAGGATTGTCAGAAGAGGAAAAGATGAAAATTTGTTGTGTGTTGAACTATGAGAAGCTCTCAGCGCAGACTTGCATACACATTTCTCAGAATAAAAAGTTTCCATCAAAAGCAGCAGTCCAAGCTCTCGTCTCTCAGCAATTGAAGCTTAAAAGCTTACTCCATGCAACCAACAATTCTAAGTCCTACGCTGACTCCCCTTGTAGTGCCGCCGAGGTTGGAAATGCGGGAAGGAAATTCGATGCCAATGAACAACTTGTGCCTTTACGCCAGGAAACTCGATCTCGCAGCTGACAATGTGAAACTTAGAGCACATTTGCAAGGCATGCAGTGCAGGGTAATGGAATTGGAGAAACTGTGCAAGAAATTGCAAACTCAAATGGCAACGTTTACAAAATCAAGAGTATCAAGCCACAGTCATGCAAGATCTGTGCCCAAACTCTGTTCATGATAGAAGTTGAGCATTTTATTCCATTAGTTTTTAAGTATTATCTCATCTCTGTATAGCGCAAGGAAAGGGGTTTTTGTGTTTGCTACAGATTTTTCTTTCTTTGCTGGATAACTAAAGGTGAAAAGCAAGTTGTTTCACTTGCAAAGATTGAAGAAATCTTTGGTTGTACAGTTACAGAAAGAGAATTTCTGTTGAGTAACTTTTTCTTTTAATGAAATGTCCCTGTTTATTTCATGTAGTGCTCTTGGTACAAGATAGGATTTCAAGGTTAAGTCATTTTCCCCAGTCACTCTCACATCTTGGGGCCATTCTGGAATGCAAGCTGGCAGGCATATTTTCTGCATGAATAGGGTGAATGAAAGCTGAACATATTTGCTTTTCTGTTTCTTCAACCATCCATCATCATCATCATCATCATCACCACATGGTAATTTATCTACAAATAGATTCTAGAAGATTAAATACTGCTGTCATATATCATATGGTTTCAATTACCAGTCAACTAATGAAACAAAGAACAATAGTTACTTACTGTTAAGATATAAAAAGTCAAGTGTAGTTGTTGTTGACTTGCCACAAAAAAAAGACAGTAAAAGTACATAATTTGATAAAATGGTCCACTTACTGACATGAACAACACTCTGTTCTCCTTAGATTCCTGAACATGGCTGTATAATAAAGTTTTCTTTTTAGGTAGTGGATTGTGTCACCTAACTTATTGCCAAGTTGCCAACATTTCATGGGATTACAGGTTTAAAAACACTGAAAGTAAAACAATGATGTGAGTGAGTGAGAAAACTGATGCCTAGGAAACAAAATGAACCCTAACAGTCATCAATGTGATTCAAAACCAGGCATTCTCTGCAATTGTGAACTAATTAAGAGTCACAAATTCCCAATTATAATTTGTTTGAGGACAGAATTTTGGTATTTTATGGATCACTATTAATATTGCAGAGACTTGCAGTGAATTGGTCTTCAAAGAATTACTTTACCGTGTTTGGGAAAGTCAATTGTCTACTCGCTTGTGAGTATTCTTAAGTTTAATTTAAAAATCGGGTAGTCCAAGGATGAAAATCTAACTACTCCACCAATATGACAGAGTTTGGCTTCCGATTTGAGTTAACTTAGACTAAGTCCTCCTCCATTTACATAACGTAATATGAAGGATCACTATTTACATGGACCAGAATTGTGTGTGGATGACTCAAATGCTATAGGTTGGTTTTCCGGGTCAAACCTAAATCTTGGTGAAACCAAGGTGATATCATATGAATGAAGAGACAGAATCCCACGAAAGCCTTTTCCTTAGACGCCACTTTTCTTGTACTAATTCCTAGGTCTGACTTTATTCTTAATTATGAACAACCACAGATTATAATATAACCTAAGCAAACAGAACATACCACATTCATCAAGTATGAGCATTTCGATGAGGAAATGACTTTTTCAATGTTGTTACTTGTTAATCTGTCACTGGTATTTATAGTTTCCTAGTTTGAATATTTGAATGGCAAATGGCATTGCCACGTACATAGAGAGATACCTTTCTTTCATGGAAGCAACATGTTTCGTGGCTTTGCCTTGTCCATCTTCATTCCCTCTTTCTTTAATATAATAAACCCTAAACCAATTCAAACGAACCTCTCAAGAAAATAAGAAACCAAAGGAATCCTAAACAAAACTCCTCTTTTTTATTTTTGCTTCCTTGAACGAGAAGTAGCACGAACTTCATAAGACATCACCAATTGAATAGAAATTAGCTACAAGTTAAAAATGAGAAGAGAGAAAGATGGAGAGTAGTTGTTATTTAACTAAGTAAAAAATGAAAAGATTGAATACTTGGGTTGGGTTTTACCGTCCAAGTAAAGTATAGTGGAAAAATGAGTTACAGTTGTGATTTATGTTGCACGGACACTCCAATTTGTTGGAGTCTTGGATACTCGGACATGGTCAATGAACTTGGGACACTATTATCGTATGAATTTCACTTTAAAAAAAAAATCTTATTAAATGCGGGCCAAATGCCCAGCAAGGACATATCAATCGGGCCTTACAACTGCTAGACCTTTTTGTAAAGTTGATCGATCATCGAGATAATGGGTCATACTTTTATAGAATGCAACCACATATTTTATCTTTCTTAATTTTAAAATTAAAAAAATTAAAATGAAAACCAATTGACATAGGCTTATACAAGAAACGAAAAAATGAATTTAATTGATAAAACTAGTTACCAAAGACTTGGTGTGAACCAGATGGGTCGACTGTGAAGTAAAGCAGGAGGAGTATTGGACAAACTTAGAGGTGTAAGGCTTCCGTTTGTCATGGAAAACACTCCAAAATCGTGGGCAGCCGACAGTGATGATAAACAAGGATAATCGAAAGCAAAATAGATGCAGTTTCTTTCGAGTGTCTTATCATTATTAAGGATGCAGCCACTATATCTATGCATAAATATGTTGGTCGTCTCGCTTATAAACAATATTCGATCACCTAGGTCAAAAACTTGTACCCATCGAGGAGGACCACCACCATGAATGTCATGCTCCAACTTGAAAACTCGAAATCCCTTAGTCTTAGGTGGATTGATGTAACTGCCATCTAACAAATGAAGTTCTTCGTCTTCATCATCTTCATCATCTTCTTCACCCATTAAAGAAAAGTTAGTCCTACGAAGAATCATAAACAACTCCCTTGATGTAGAATCTGTTGCTAGCTGCATCTCTTCAAAGTCGGTGACATGCAGGGCACCATCATCCATTCTCCAAATATCGTAGAACATGAAAGGAATCGGCATAACCAGTTTTTGAGCCCTATAGCTAGGATGACCATCGGCATCTTGGATGATGTCAAACACCGTTAAAACCTCGGGTTCATCCTCATCAGTTGCAGCATATAACTTCCCACCCATAATTTCTATATCACAAAAATTGAGCCCTTCATCGATGAGTGTCCAGGATTTGTCTGCAGGACTGCAGAAAGCTACATGCCCTGTTGAGCAAAGGCTAGCCACGAAACAATGTTGGCTTGTTGGTGATGCGGAGGCAACTACTTTAACAATGGGGAAGGAAGGTCCATTGTTGCACCCACATGGAAGGAGAGTACTGGACTGTGAGGATGGGAGCATCACTCGGGCACCCGTAATCGGATTCAATAAAAAGTAGATTATATTGAAAGTGCTTCCCCGGTTACGATTATGTAAGTATAATGAGCATGATTTCATGAAATTGTTACTCTCGGGATGCCACAAAACGCTATCAACCATGATCAACCAGCCCTCAATTGAACCAACATAACCCAACCTGTTCATCATCATGTTGTAAATAGCAGGAATATAATTTGGTGGTGCCTTGTTGTGAGTTGTTTTCGTGCGAAGACGTAGACTTACAAAGCAATGGTCTATCATGGACGAGGGGTGAGAGCATAGCATAAGCAATGGAAGTTGGGAAGAAGGAGGGCAGTGCTTGGTGGCAATTGCCATGTCAACAGAGGCTCGCCAAGAAAGGCATACCGCCTTGCATCGTACGTAATCTGATATGGAGAGCCGTTGCAGAATTGATTGCATGATATCCTCTGGAACTTGTTCAGACCACCTGCTGATGCTGTTGTTTTGTTTTTCGAAATCAAGTTTTCGTGTAGCGTAATTTCTCACCCTTCTAGCAAAGACGGCAACCTTGTGGCGAAGAAAATCGAGGGTGATCAAGAGAAACATTCTTGATAGGCGGAAGTATGGAAATATAATTCGAAGCGTTATAACAACTACGGTACCCAACGCGTCCCTTGTGTTATAAACATTGTTTCTAATGCAGACTCTGAGAAACCTCGGTGGAATTATTAATAAGTAACCAATAATAATAATACCAAACACTACTGATCTCAAATAATCTGAAAGCAGCCACAACCAATCCATACAATCCATCCTACTGAGACTCAGAATCGAAAAGCCTACAATCGCTTAGAAGCAAAGCGCCAATTTATAAGAAATAGAGGGATCCCTGGCTAATCTCTTAGCCTGTTGCTGACCTAAAGAGTAGTAATACAACTATGAAACGTATATGATATCCAATCTCCCAATGAACAGAGTCTTTTTGTAAAACCTGAATAAAGTAGTAAACCTCTTCCTTTTTTAATTTGATATGAAAAAGAAAACTACCTATATATAAACCTAAATTAAGTAGGAACCCTCCTCCTTTTTAATTTGATATGAAAAAGAAAACTTTACCACTACTTACTAGGCTGTCTTGGCTGGACTAAAGACCTCTTAATCCAGTAGCAAAAAAAAAAACAAAAATCCACATAATCCAATATTTCAAATGGAACGTTATTGAAAATAAACGATCGTGCAGAAACAATTTATTTGAGTCCTTTTTTAAAAAATGTTTTTTTTTAAATATCTGGTATTTAAAAATAAAAAAAAGTGATCTCTGGTTCTTGGAAAATTCCAGCAAGAAAAAAATACCATCAAGAAACTTCTAGCAAAAACACCCTCAAGAAGAACCAAATAAAAACTCTACTCGGAAGTAGAAGAAATAAAAATATCCTAGATGTTGTTAAATACCCTATCTTTTGGTATCCGGTTTAAAAAAAAGTTACTTTTTTGTTTTTCTATTGGATTCAGAATAATGAAAACAAGGTAACCCAATATCAGGGTCAGTCTTGAGATTTTGAGGGCCCTGTGCGAAACTTAAGCAGGGACCTCAAATATAAAAATACAATAATATATATATACATACACACACACAGAGCTTCCATTGAGGGATCCCTCAAATAAGCTTATTTGAGGGACACCCCTTGTAGGGCCACTATGGATTGTATTTCACTAATCCAAACCATCTATTTTGTAGATACTCATTCAAAGATTATCTCTATAAAAAATCACTTGAATCCGATATCATTTGACCACTCAATTGAGTTATTGAAATTTTAGTACTTTCTTGAAGCACCGTGTTCATTGATTTTGTAAGACACAATTGGATGTCGAAACGATTTCCGATTTGTCTAATTTTTTGTAAGGATGATCTATGAATGAATACCTAAAAAATAGATGGTTTGGATCACTGGAAAAAAAATTGTAGGGTACCCTAAAGGGCGTCCCTCAAATAAAATTATTTGAGGGATCCCTCAATAGAAGAGTACTATATATATATATATATATATATATATATATTTCCATGACTTCAAATTTTTTAATTTATTTTTTTTAGAATAAGAGATTGGCATTAATAGGAAAAACCAGAACTACAAATTCTCCTCAATCAGAGGATCATAGAGAATAGCAGGAGGACCTTGAAACCATGATGATGACTCTGATAAGGTAATAGCTAAGAGCATCTACAATCATGCTTTCTATTTTTCAGTTATATTTTAGCTAAAAACATATAAAAGTTATTTTAGGAACTCTTTATAAAATTTAAACTCCAATCATGCTCTCTAGTTTAGAGAGTCATAAATGCTTTCACTTTTTTTAGTTGGTCCATCTCTATTAAAAAATAATATAAAAAATAGTTAGCCTAATTAAAGATTTGAAATACTCATTAAATAAAACAACATTAAATTATAGGGAGCCACTAGGAATTCTTTTTCTCTCCTTAGATTTAGGAGCTCATAGAGGTCTCCCTATTTTAGAAGGTGGATAGAGAGCATGGTTGAAGTTGTATTTTTCAAATTCCTCCATGAAATTTGTCTAAGGAGGTAGTTTAGGGAACCCATTGTGGACGCTCTAAACGAGCTAAACGATGCACCTGGATGGAAGTATTGTTCAACTGAAAAAGCAAAGTTCGACAGTCAGCAAATAAAAAACTAAAATGCGATCTATCTTCATGCATATGTTGAATTGCCTAGATCATATCCTTCATGTCGCCCTCAATTATTTTTGGTTCACTGCCCATTTCATGGGCGAAACAAAAAGCCTCTCTTAATGCTAGCACTTCAGCATGCTCCGAGGAGGAGACAAAAGTAAATTTGCACACTATGGCAACCACGAACTGCCATTCTGAGCCGTGAACCACAACTCCCCCACCGCCAACACCATTGTGTAAGTTAAAAGCTCCGTCCACATTGAGCTTAATAACGCCAATGGGAGGTTGTTACCACTTCACTTGAGCCTTAGAAAGGAAAGGCTTGGGGACAACCTGTTGCGATTTAAAATCATTGAGAAGACGCATAGCTCCATCGACCACTTCACCAGGGCTTCGTCGCTTACCCGTCCACACAATCGTATTTCTTTCGTTCCAAAGACTCGACAGTAGCATAAATAAGAGTTCAATGCTGGTCATGTTCCTTTCCAGCAATATTTTCTCAAGCCAAGTGTTGAGGTCCCATATGTCATGGTCCTGCCAGTTCATGCACAAATGGCTATTAAGCCAAATCAGTGAGGTAAAAAGACATATAAGTAGTACATGATGTAAAGATTCAATAGATGCTCCCCACATGACACATCCCCCTAACTCACCTGCAACATCCTTGCTGATCAATCGCTCCTGGTGAGGACAATATGGAGAAGCACCCTCCAAATAAAAACTTTGATCTTAGGAGGAACACACACCTGCCAAAGACGCCCCTAAGCTTTGGTTGAGACCCCATAAAAAAGTTCTCGGTTGGACGTGTCTTCACTAGCTTCCTCATAGAAAAACTGTCAAGCCACTTCATAGGCACTACAGACGATAAAGTCTCCATTTTTCTCATAGTGCCACATAAGTCTATCCTCAGGGCCCTAAAAGCTCAATGGGATTAGGAGGATAGTAACAATCTCCTTAGCACTTAACCATTCATGTAATTAGGTCAATAAGATCACTAACTAAAGCATTTTCACGCCCCACTACACTAGATGAGGAGATTTGGAAAGTGTGAGGGCGAGGGACCCAATGATCCCCTACACTCTTATCGATCGACCATTCCCAATCTGCCACTGGGAGTTGCGAGTCAAGATCACCCAGGAATCACACAAACTCTTCCAGATATATGATGACACTGAGGCCCCTTTGCGTTGAGGATTAAGCAATCCTTGTGATACTTGGCTTTTAGCACATGAGTCAGCATAGAATAAGGGTGAGAATGAATCCCCCACGCTTGCTTGGCCAGCAAAGCCATATTAAAAGCCTACAAGTTGCGAAAACCTATACATCTTCACGTTTCGGCTTGCATAACTAATCCAACTCAACCAATGAATCTTCCTCTTCTCATCATTCACACCCCACCAATAGCCTGCCATTATATGATTGAATTCATCATAACGAGACCGCGAAATTTGGAGGCAACTCATCATATAAATTGGGATAGCCTGAAGCAACAACTTTTAAGAGTACCTCTTTACCTGCAAATTTAAGTAATTTCTCTCGCCAGCCCTGGATCTTCTTCCATATTCGATCTTTTAGAGGATTGAAACGTACTTTGCGAGACCTACCAACAAAAGTTGGGATCCCCAAATATTTATCATGCTTTTCCACCCACTATACCCCTAGGACCTAAGCCAAAACATGTTAATTATTCACCTCCATATTGTTGCTGAATGAGATACTACTTTTCTGCAAGTTTATCTTTTGACCAAAGGCATACTCATATAAGTGAAAAATATGACGAAGTTGCCTGCACTCCTTATAAGTAGCTAACGTAAATAAAAAGATGGGACACCAACAGTGCTCCATGACATATGGAGACGCCATGCAATAGTCTTTGTCTTTCTGCCCGCATAATTAGTCCAGAGAAAACCTCTACACACAATAAAAATAGATAAGGGGACAACGGATCCCTTTGATGGAGATCTTGTTGTGGAGAAACAGAACCAACAAAATTACCATTAAGAAGAAATGAGTACTTTATAGTAGTGACATACTCTATGATCAGCTAGATCTACCATGGAGGAAACTCCATACATCGCATAATAGTCTCGAGAAAACCCCACTCCACTCTATCATACACCTTACTTATATCCAATTTTAGAGCTTGAAAACCCACTTTACCTTGAGTACGATTATGCATATGGTGGAGCACTTCAAATGCCACAATGGAATTATCAGAAATCATGCGTTGAGGGACAAAAGCACTTTGATGATAATCTATAACTGCCTTCATAATTAACGTCAAATGGTTAGCCAGAACTTTGGCACTAATCTTATAGTTCACATTGTATAAGCTAATGGGACGAAGTTGAGTCATGTCTTTGTGATCCTTCACCTTCGGAATAAGAGCGACATGCGTAAAATTTAATTTTAGTAGAAGACGTCTAGATTGAAGAAAATCTAGAACAGCAGCCACAACATCACTCCCCACTACATCCCAATACTTCTTAGAATAATGCATATTTGATTTCGTATGCTGTGAACTCACCTAAAAGGGTATCATTCATCTAAGGAGTTGCCCGATTCTCTACCAAAGTACCTAGCTCCTCAAAATCGTTGTTGCCACTAGACTGAAAGAAATGCTAAAAATATTGGACCACCGTTGTTTTGAATCCCTGATGGGAATCTTGCCACTGGCCCTCTCTGTCAAAAAGCAGAGTCAAAGCATTCATCTTTTGGTGCAAAGTAGCTTTTTGGTGAAAAACTTGGAGTTTCTATCCCCTGCCTTCAACCATATAGCCCGCGATATTTGACACCAAAAAAGCTGATCTTTTGCTAATAGGGAATCAAGATGCGCTATCAGTCTTTTTTGATCTTGCACTACCTCATTCGAACACGGGCTCGCAAGTAAAACACCCAAATGCTCCCTAGTTTTATGTATTTCCTTCGAAGTGCATCCAAAGTGCTCTATACTCTAAGATAACAATTGAAGCTTTACTCATACCATACCTTTCCCAAAGTGCTCAATTTCCCATACATTTTCTCCAAACTTTGTAACTACATTCAAATAATCGTCATGTCGTGCCCATGCTTCTTTGAAATGGAAAAATCTATTCCTCCGACATCTTCAGCTCATACCAACATTCATAGTAAGACGTAAGGGGAGCTGATCAGACTTTGACGGGATTGGATGGAAAACTTTGGCACGTGGGAACATCTTACACCATTCCCAATTAGCAAAAACACGATCCAAATGAACTCTAATTTCCTCTGAGCTATTACGCCAACATGTAAACTTGGCACCGGTGAAACCAAGGT
This sequence comes from Prunus mume, assembly GCF_029339155.1. NCBI lineage: Eukaryota > Viridiplantae > Streptophyta > Magnoliopsida > Rosales > Rosaceae > Prunus > Prunus mume. The sequence goes on along the minus strand of NC_142701.1, from coordinate 22,283,948 downwards.
CCTTTAAACCGTAACCATCAATTGATTGTCTGAAAATTTGCATATGTCTCTTGGGTAAAGCGGCAACCCTAACTTTCTCATGAGTAGAAAAAATTTCATTGAAATCTCCGAGGCATACTTATGACAGAGGACTAGCATGGTCTAACTTGCTCAATAGGTCCCAGGACTTATGTCTTTCCAACGTAACCGGATGACCACAATAAACACAGCCCACCAAAAGCTCCCACACTATCTACCACAATAAAATGACGAAATCCCAATTTAATCGTATTTTCTCCATAACTACCAACGAACTATGTGTTTCATACAAGAACAATATCTTGGTATCTTCACTATAGATCAAACCGTGTAGTGCTTCAACTGTCCAAGGGTTCCCAAGTCATTGGCAGTTTCTAGCTTAAGAGATTCATGGCGCCCGGCAAGGTTGGACCTCGCCTTCCTCCTCAAATCCCATCATAGAACGTAAGGATGCATAATAGAGACATGGACGTTTCCCATTGCATGCACTATAAACTTAACACTTTACATAAACCTACACCCTCTACCCCTTTGGCGACTTGGTCTTTTACTCATATCCACTCGCTCATGGGATGTAATGCATCAGATAATTAGGCTAGGGTTACAAGGATTATCGTTATTGACAGACTCAAAGTTGATGAGCGGCTCCTCTTGGTCAAGGCCCAAGGTCATCCAGGTTTCTCTAGATCCAACCACACCATGTATAAAACTATGTTGAAGCCCCTAATTTTGCCTAAAATCACTATGCTCCACTATAGTAGTGTCCTTCAAACACGTCTCATTAATGACTAGCCCCAAAGTCAATTGAGTACCTAAAACCTCCCTTAAATGAGGATTATCTCACGGCTCAAGTAAGACAAGGTTGAGTCTCTCATGATCAGCCTTCAAATTTGGATGACCATTTAAATTAGGGATGATTGATTAAGATTTAAATTCCTCTTCCATGATACCTTCAGTAGTGTGAATCCTACTCACATAATCATAAAAAATTAATGCATGTATATCTTGCCTAATAGGTTCTGCCACGTTAGCCCTTGATCCTTGGCACCATCCTTATAAACCCAGTCCTCTATGCGTTCTCCTCCTCCGCCTCCTCCACATCCATCAACACTCGCATGGACCATCCCTCGGAAAAGATCAGGCCAAAATGACGACCTCTCGGTTTTCGATACTTAGGACCCAAGACATCGTTTTGGAACCATAATCCATAGGGTTGATCACCATCCGTTAGTGTCTCCTTCTGGTATAGTCCACACTCTTTTTCTCCATGATCCATCATTTCGCAAAGATAGCATGTAATAGGAAGCCGTTCATATATGAGTTGTACCCATTCTGCAATTCCAACAGCATCCGACATGCTAGCCATTGATGTAGAGGCGTGCCAATATCCAAAATCACTCGAATTCGGAGACAGCTCCCAAAACTTCACCTAGCCGACTTTGGTCCGTTACCACATAAGTGCTTAGCACTTCACCAATCAATTTACCCATAGCACAAGTCATGAAAACTAAAGGCAGACCCTTAACTTGAACCCAAAATTCACGTCGTCGTAATGACATCGACATAGGATCAAGTAGTCTATCCGTCGTTGCCAACACCAGTAAGGAATGGTTGAAAGTCCTGTTATGAAACGAAAAGACGAACTTGTCATCCTCAAGTTCAATAATCTACACTTGTGCCTTCGACAATCTGCACTTGTGCCTTTGATGAAAACAAAAAAAGTATCCAAATTTTAGTAAACAAAAACCCAATACTTCAAAAAGTGCAAAATACAACAATTGGGCCATTAACTAAGAAAAAAAACTTGTAATTGGGCCAACATTGAAATAATGATAGACATTATGAATTGAAGGACGACCCAAATTTATTTATAGGCTTAAAATCATTTTAGTCGCTCTAACCCCAAAGTCAAACAATGGCTTTGGCACTTTGCTTGAAAATTTCCTCTGCTTCTCTAACTATATATAACGTTAAGACATAGCAACATGGTGTGAAGAATGTGAATGTGTTATAACTAAACAAGAATAGAGAAATAAAGAGATTTCACATATTTGTTCATAGACCCTTACATTTATTGAGAGATGACGATGGAAAGAGTTGCACCTTATTGCGGTTATTTAGAATGTGATGATCTTCATTAGGAGACCCAGTAATTTATTGAGATGATGAAGATAAAAGATGAACTTTCTTGGGTTCATGCAAAGAGGTATTTGAAGGCCATGAAAGAATGTCATCATCATCTTGCTGTTGCTCATAACCCTGTACAACATGATCGTACAAAGCATGTGGAGGTTGATCGAAATTTCATTAAAGAAAAGTTGAATTCGGAGATTGTTTCCTTCCCATTCATCAATTATGAGTATCAGTTAGCAGATGTCCTTACGAAGGTTGTTTCTACTAGTATCTTCCACAACTTGCTTGACAAGTTTGGGCATGCGTGACGTCTTTGCTCTAACTTGAGGGGGAGTGTTGGCGAAATATCCTAGTCTTATTAGGATATTTCTTTCTTATTCTATTAGGATTTTATTTGTTTCCTTTTTGTATAGATATTAGGGAGTTTCACTAAAACACCCAAAATGAGAGCTGAAATTATAAAAAAATCCAACACCCAAAACACTTTATAAACACACCCAAAACCCATCATTACACACACTCAAAACTCATTTATAAACACACCCAAAAAATATACAATTGTTGACTTTGGGGTTGATTATGGGTGTGTTTCTATGTTTAAATAGTGTTTAGGTTTTTTTATAAATACATGTCTATTTATTTGTTTCTTTTTTGTACATATATTATGTATTTAGGACTTTTCTTATTTCCTAGTATAACCCTACTAAGGTTTGTAACCTTGTATTATAAATATCTCCTTTCGGGAATGAAATACATTTGAAAAATATTCTACCCATATTGTTTGACTCATGAGACTGAGTTAGATTAAAATACGTACTGCCCAAGTACCCAAATCGTTGCATAGTCGAAAAAAAGAGATTGTGCTGGTTCTCTAAGTATTCAAGTGTTCGACTTGTAATCTTTGAATTCAGTAGAAAATAGGTGTGAATTAAGAAGACTACCCCTGAGACTCATTGATATCCATGCATTATCAATATATATATTCTTCAAATGTGTGTGCCTAATTTGTCGTTGCATCACTTTGCACAAATCAGCCCACTGAGTAGATATATGCAACTCAAAATTGCCAATAAGTTGCAATTGATTCTTGCTAAATTATTGGAAACTCGTAAGGAGTTTGTCGATGAAATAATTAAGAGCATTTACTCGTATACATTCTAAGTTTGATTCTTCTTTCTTCTAATACCCCTCGTAATCTTGTATTCAAAGTTCTAAGTTCGATTCTCCCATTTCTCGAATATCGCTTGTATAAAATAATAATAATAATAATAACAATAAAACTAATTGAATACATATGTGTTGTGTTGTGCTTGTGTGTGTGGGTTTGTGTAATTTGCGGGGTACATAAACATAACAATGATTTTCGACCTTTCAACAAACAGATATAAAAAGCTCAAGTGATTTTCTGACCTTTCAACGAACAGATGTAAAAAGCTCAAGTTGATCCAAAGTACCATAAACATCACAGACATCACTGGGTTTTGTCAACCCTTTCCTGAGATCACCGACTGTCTTGAGGTTCAAAGACCATTTCGGCAGACTCAAAAAAGCACTCCATCAGTCTCTCTCTAGTGAAGCTCAACTTTTTTGCTAAGCCCATATGGTGCCACCACCGCCTAAATAGCTTCACTATTAATGAAGCAAATTGATTGAGTATACACACACGTAAGGTTCATCAATGTAGAGAATATAATTTGGTACTGAATGAGAACCAGCTATATAACTTATAAGTAGTGGGCATAGATAAAAACACATGCCACTTTAAAATTCTTGGAAAATAGGCCATCTTATTTCTGGGTTGTAAATTAATTGTCAAAATCATTCATTTTTAGCTTATTTTTCAAGGAATATGCGAAAAATAAATAAATAAATTTTGACAAAAAAAAAAAAAGAAGAAGCTAAATTTGAAAAACATCAAAGCGAAGCAATCATAGTTTATTTAATTTGTTTGGTTGAGGTATTTGTCTTCCTTTATATATATATATAATATATTTATTCTTTCATTTTTTGGCCCCTAATTTTTTTTAATTAAATAAATTGAGGATACAAACTTTTTTTTAAAGCTAATGTCCTCCTACTGTCAAAATCCTCCGCATTGCAATTTTTAACAGGAAATTGGATGTAACAAGTAATTTTTACGGGCATGTTCTTAGGGGGACGGGAGGGTACTCTACCAGTGGCAACGCATGTATATAGAAACTCGCCACATGTACTCTATCAGTGGCTTGCGGTTGAGCGGGTAAAGCTACCTAGTTAAATTGACGACTGAGCCCGCATGTATATAGAAACTCGCCTAAGTACGGATGACATAACTCAATTTTTTTTTTTTCTATATTTATTCTTTTGATCCCAAATAATAGTACCAAACACTACTGATCTCAAATAATCTAAAAACAGCCACAACCAATCCATCCGATCCATCCTAGTGAGACTCATAATCGAAAAACCTACAATGTCTCATAAGCAGAGCGTCAATTTATAAGAAATAGAGAGATCCCTGGCTAATCTCTTGGCTTATTACTGACCTAAAGAGTAGTAATACAACTATGAAACGTGTATGATATCCAATCTCCCAATGGACAGTCTTTTTGTAAAACCTATATAAAGTAGTAAACCTCTTACTTTTTTTAATTTGATATGAAAAAGAAAACTACCTATATATAAACCTGAATCAAGTAGGAAACCTCCTCCTTTTTAATTTGATAAGAAAAAGAAAACTTTACCACTACTTACCAGGCTGCCTTAGCTGGAGACTAAAGACCTCTTAATCCAGTAGCCAAAAAAACAATAATCCACATAATCCAATATTTCAAATGAAATAAATAAATAAATCAACGATCGTGCAGAAACAATTTATCTGAGTCCTTAATTTCCAATTTTTTTCACCAAATATATTACGTTGTTGGATGAATTGATAAAGCATTTTGATGATGGGGCCAATAACTTAAAAAATGTTTGTATTCTTATTATTATTATTTTTTTCGAAAAACACGGTGTAAATTGAAAATGCGGTATAAATTTAGAGGGCAAATTACGAGTTTAACTTAAAAAAGTTTGTACCCTCCAATTCTAATTTTCTTTTTACCAAACATATAACGTTGTTGCACTGAATTTTTGAATTTTAGAACCGCGTAATCGAACATGATTTATCATATTTGATGAACGTTTCAAACAAGTCAAACAATCTAATAAGAAACATGAACTCTTTTTATGGTAAAAAAGAAATAGGAACTCGGATCAGATAGACTAGAGATGGAAAAATAAAAACATAAAACTACCAAAAAGCTGGAAAAAAGAATGAGGACTGGAGAAAGCCCATTAGCCCACCCCATAAGCCCGCTTTAGCTACACCTTAGCCCACCTCCGCCAGACTTAGCACGAAATAAAACAGCACAGCTCCAGTCTTCCCTTCCTAATTTTCTCCCTTCTTCTTCTTCTTCTTCTTCAGTCGAGTGGAGGGAACGTCGTCACTGAGTCAGTCAATATTGCCGTCAGTAAGTCATCTTTCTTTTCCCTCGAATTTTCAGTCGATTTGTTTGTTTTCTTTTATTACTGAGTCTTTTTTTCTATAATTAAAATGATTGGGTTGTGATCGATATGAGTTGTAGTTGCTCTTATCTTAATGGAATGATTTTTGTCTCTGATTGTGAACCAGCAAAAGAAAATCTTGAGAACCCAGTAAAGTGCGGTAGTTTTCCTTCTGCTATGCTCACACCTCACATTGTATATAAAACTTGTCATAACTATAATAGCAGATGCTGATACATAGTTCCAGATTAATGATTTCATTTGATATATTTGTCATCTGTGCTTGAGATAGTTCTGAATTTACTGGTTAGTCTTCTTTTTGAGAGCCACAAACACCTATCTTGCACACATTACAATAGCTATGCCTAATTTTGGAAATTTTCACAGACAAACCAGATCATGTGACATTCAATAGCTACACCTATCTTGCACACATTACTATAAAAATAGGAAACCAATATAATTGATCCAACATCAAAGACAAACCAGATCATGTGACATTCAAAATTAACATAACAAAATAAATAAAACAAAACTTTCCTGAAACATTTGGGTTTTTCAGCCCAAGGATTATTGGGCATCTTGTAGCTAACAACTTGGGCTGGGACTTGGGTTCAAAATTCAAATTTTAAATTAAGAAAAAGCCGAAGATGAAGAGCGAGATAAAAAGATTACAATTCATTTGGGGGCAAATTGGGGCGGTTAGGGCTTTTCTTTTTTCTTCACAATTGCTGCTTGCTTGGTCAGTTGTCACTGTCGTCGCCTAGCCCTCTCTTCAGCCCCAAATACTCTTTCTATGAAGCTTTGACCATTTTTCTCTTCTGAGCTCAGACCCCTTGAGACACAAGGGTAGGGGGTCCCGGAGCAAAAGAAGGTAACTTTTTCGCTTCTCCAATTCTTGCTTGTTACTTTTGTTGTCAAATTTGATGAGATCTATGCTTGGTTATTTTCACTGAGTACGTAAATCCAGTCCAGTTTTGAATTTATTTCAAATATAATTTTTGTTTCATAATTTTGCTATTATGATTTTGTGTATAGCGGCAAGCTTGCGGCTCTAGCAAGATTGTCAATTGAGTTAGTTTTTGTTTATTTGTGTGTTGGAAGAGTATTGTCAATAACAAATGGAAATTCTTAGTTGACAGAATGTTTAATTTAAATGGTTTGTGCGGGAAAATGAAAGAGAAATTGATGTCGGTGTTGGAATTGTTTACCTGAAAAAGTCAAACTAGTGATCTTTTTGCATCTTCCTATTTTGTGTTCCATGTATCCAAACGCAATATGCCACAATCATGTTTTTGAATTTGGAGTAGATGGAGGTCATTTTTCCATTGTTTTGTACAAATGATAGAATTATTGGAAGCTTCGAGAGGCCTAACAGTCTTCCTAGCATTGTAGGATATCTTCTGAATATAATTTATGGTTTCTTTCTTTGTGTTTACTCTCTGCTGTTTTAATCCTGGGAAGACTTAGGTGTAAATTGAAAGTACAGTACAAATTTAGAGGTCAAATTACCAGTATAGCATAAAAAAGTTTATATCCATAATTTATAATTTTCTTTTTACCAAACATAATACGTTGTTGCACTGAAACTACCAAAAAGCTGGAAAAAATAATGAAGACTGGAGAAAGCCCATTAGCCCACCCCAAAAGCCCGCTTTAGCTACGCCATTAGCCCACCTCCGCCAGACTTAGCACGAAAGAAAACAGCACAGCTCCTCTCGTCCCTCCTTAATTTTCTCCCTTCTTCTTCTTCTTCTTCAGTCGAGTGGAGGGAACGTCGTCACTGAGTCAGTCAATATCGCCGTCGGTAACTCATCTTTCTTTTCCCTCGAATTTTCAGTCGATTTGTTTGTTTTCTATTATTACTGAGTCTTCTTTTCCATAATTGAAATGATTGGGTTGTGATCGATATGAGTTGTAGTTGCTCTTATCTTAATGGAATCATATTTGTCTCAGATTGTGAACCAGCAAAAGAAAATCTTGAGAACCCAGTAAAGTGCGGTAATTTTCCTTGTGCTATGCTCGCACTTCACATTGTATATAAAACTTGTCATAACTATAATAGCAGATGCTGATACATAGTTCCAGATTAATGATTTCATTTGATATATTTGTCATCTGTGCTTGAGATAGTTTTGAATTTGTTGGTTAGTCTTCTTTTTGAGAGCCACAAACACCTATCTTGCACACATTACAATAGCTATGCCTAATTTTGGAAATTTTCACAGATGGGGGAGCTGGCAAGTCAGAAACATGTTCAGTTCATTGTATCAGTCGAAAAGGTCTGACTTCAATTCGAATCCATTTGTTATGCTTTTGCTTTATACCTAATTGTAATAAGATGGTGATACTGTGCTCAGAAGAAGGATTCTTTTGAGTCAGTGGTGATGGAGCATATAAGAATGAATGGGGCATACTGGGGTTTGACTGCTCTTGATCTTCTTGGGAAGCTGCACGTCGTGGATGTCGAGGAGGTTGTTTCCTGGGTCCTCCAGTGCCAACATGACTCAGGTTTGTACTTTGCGTAAATTCTTAGCCAGCCCAACATCACTAAACTGTTATTTTGATCTTCATTGTTTGTATGGTGATTTTGAGTTGTAGAGAGAATGATGATACAGCTTTGTTTATGCAGGTGGGTTTGGTGGTAACATTGGGCATGACCCACATGTACTATATACCTTAAGTGCTGTGCAGGTTTTGGCCTTGTTCAACAAGCTTGATGTTCTGGATATTGAAAAGGTTGCAAGTTGTATCCTTTAGCATATCTTTTTGTAAATTGAAATAAATCTTTACCACTTACATATATTTTTTCCATCGGTTAATGGCATTCAAAATAATTGTTATGCCTTGTGTTGAGAGGCTGCTTATAGCTTCCTAAAATGAGATGTAAACAGAGACAGGCACCTACAAAATTAGACAAATAAATATGTAAAGAAGATTGAATTTAACAAAATTGGTGCAACTTAATATAAAACTCAGATGTGGCTGGGCTGCAGAATGAAGATGGATCATTTTCAGGGGACATGTGGGGTGAAATTGATACACGGTAGTCTTTTTTAATTTCCTCTACTTTTGGAATTTTATGATTTGTTGAAGTTGCCATCTCTTTATGTAGAACATGAACAAGTAACAAATTCTTTGCTGTTTCTTATAAAAGAAATTAACAAAACAGTAACACTTTCTTTTGATTTAGGTTTTCTTATATTGCTATCTCTTGTCTCTCATTACTACATCGTTTGGATAAAATCAATGTGGAGAAAGCTGTGAACTTCATTTTAAGTTGTAAGAATCATGATGGCGGATTTGGATGCATACCTGGTGCAGAGTCTCATGCAGGTCAAAGTAAGTTATTTACCCTATAGTGTCTCTAGGATGTTTACTTTCTGATTAGTGCTTAATAAATCAGTTTTGTTATACGTCCATTTTTAGACTTTTTTCCCCCCTGTATTTTGCTTGTTAAACGAACTCTGTATAGGTTTTATTCAGAGAATCATGTTTGCTTCAGATTCAGTTGTATTTTGATGGAAACTCAATATATCATCGAAGATGTTTCCTTTTTGTCCATTCAACGGATGTTAGCAAGTTACTCTTGCATTTTACATCACCTAGTTAAGTTTTAAGCTAAGGCTGTCATTATTTTTTTCTTTTTCACTCAAGTTTTTAGCTAAGGTCATGTGACACATCTCTTTTTACATCATTCCAACTGCCAAATCTAGTGAAGTATCCTTAATCTTGCTTAATCCACATGCGTGATCCAGAAATGGCATAATTCGTTGTATTATCTGTATGTCAAAATTAGACTAAAAACTACAGCTTTACTCTGCACATTGTGACTGCAGTTTTCTGTTGTGTGGGTGCTCTTGCCATCACGGGGTCACTACATCATATTGACAAGGACCTTCTTGGATGGTGGCTATGTGAGCGGCAAGATAACAAAACTGGAGGTCTTAATGGTCGACCAGAGAAACTTCCTGATGTAGGGTTTTTTTTCTTTGAAATTGAAAATGAATTTGTTTCTGTTAACATTCTTGGACTCTTTCTTATGGCATTATTTGTTCATTTCAGGTCTGCTACTCATGGTGGGCTCTTTCTAGTTTGATCATGATTGACAGAGTTCATTGGATCAATAAAGACAAGCTTATCAAGTTCATTTTAGACTGCCAGGTTACATTTACCTAACGAGCTATTTGTACATTTGGATTATCCTTTAGGAGTGGACATTCTCCCTGTTTTCGTATTTCCTGAGTGAAATTCCAATCTTGTAACTATGGATTTATCTGAGATGCTTTGGCTAATTATTGAAAATTGCAGGACATTGAAAATGGAGGAATTTCTGACAGACCAGATGATGCTGTAGATGTTTACCACACTTACTTTGGTGTAGCTGGTATAATTGCTTTGCCTCTGCTTTGTTTGTTTTCCAAATTTCTTCACATAATAATTTGGCATGTTGAAACCTTTCTGGTTAGAGCTTCTGAGTTTCCATCTTGGTTCACAAGGGTAGCTAGTACCTGCTTATGAACCGCATATATTGCGAAAATGTTTATATAAGATGATTTGAGTTCTTCGTGTAATTTTCTCTCTACAGTACTCATCACATTACATCTAAAGTTGATGTTTATTGATGCAGGACTCTCCCTTCTGGAATATCCAGGGTTGAAAGCCATAGATCCAGCATACGCTTTGCCGGTTGATGTTGTAAATAGGATTATTTTAGACAGATAAAGGCTTTGTTTGCAACACTCTGATTTGGTTGAGCTTGCTGCAATTTGACACTTTTGTGGTTCTCTAATAGGTCACAACTCTCAACACCTTACTGATATGTAGAATATACGTTTTTCACTTTGGATGATCCATAGACATTCCAGTGGTAGTTGGATGAAATGAGTAAATTAAGTTCACAGCTGTAGCGTGTAGCAGCCACCACCCTACTCCATGAATGATGGATCTCATTTATGAAGTGTGTTTCGGAGTGTGGGGATTGAACTCTGTCTGGACTTAGAAAATTGTGGTCCCTGTTCTTCAACATTCGATGTCATCCAATTCCAAGTTTCCTTTTCTACTTGGTTTCTTTGTAGAAAATAGGTAGATTTGATGACTGAACTTTGATACATATCATGATACATTTTCGTCTAATCTAATTGAAACTTCGTAACATTGGCATACATACATATATGCCATCAAATCAATCAAGGGAAGAGGCCCTACTATCTTTATTAGCATGTCAGATTATTTGTCATCTCCCATCTTCGGATATTCGATTTGGAGCGGCTTATGAAACCCACATTTGATCAATGGTTGGAAATCATCTATCTACGCACATTTGATCTATGATCATACATTATCTAGTCACCTAGAAATTCACCACAAAAATGATCCGAATCACATAAAACAAGTATCACATCGCATCTCAGTCACGAAATGGTAAATAACAAGAGCCAAAATGTCTTTAATTGCATCCAGGTTGTGTTGCCACTTGCAATTTGCAAACAATATGATTATGAGAGAGAGAGAGAGAGAGAGAGAGAGAGAGCTAAGCTAATGTTTGTTTGCATGTGACCTTGCGTGACAAGATTCACGATTTGAGCATCAAATTCTTCAACGTGCATGATACATATTACATATATATTATAAAGTATACTATCACGTGTGAGTTTGTGGGATCGATTTGGCTCTTCCATTTGGCTCTTTTCATTTCATTGGAGATTTCCAATGAAAACAGCCGTCACCTCCACCCAATCCCATCCCCTTCACCCAATCCCATCCCAGCCGACCTCAGTATTTCAAACACAATTCACGTGCCCACTCTGCCTCCTCCCTCATTCCTGTGGAAGCTAGACTCAGAGAAGCCTCAGATTCTAATCAATCAACGAGACACACGTCAGCATTCCTCAAACATTAGCCTTACGTGTACGGATGTGATTGCCAGAACTTTAGGCCAAGTGGGGGTTGGATTGGGATTTAACATAATAAAATAGGGCAAGTTGGGGTTGGGTTGGGTTGGGTTGGGATTGAATACAATAAAATAGGGTATTTGTTGGAAAAAGGAAAAAAAGAGTGAGAGTTTTGAGAGTGTGTGTGGGATTAAAAGGCGTCATGACCGAAAAGACATGTTCATGCCAACATGCGTGCACTCTACCTCCCTCTGTCCTTGTTTAATCTGACACGTGATTTTAAATATTTCACTGTTTCATTTTATTTTATTTATTCATTTTCTATGTTAAGAAATTTGAATTCCCAGCAAGCAGGAGTGAATCCTGAATTCCCACTTAAATTGAGCGCAACCCAAATTACAATTTGATGTGAATCAATGTGGGCACAAATAAATTGGGAGCTTTGGTGAAATTGTACACTTACAACTGCTTTCCCAGTAATGGTCATGTTGCCTCATAAGCCTATAGATATGATGGATCATATAGGCCTGGAACCCCCTTTCTTTGCAAGAAACCATCAATGCAATTACACTTGCTCTCACCTACTATATTTTTGCATAATTCATTTACTAAAAAAATAAAGAAGAATACGTTGTTATCACTCGTTATCGAATTTTAAGAATTCCTCACTTCTCTCGTTCAAAACCGTGCATAAGCTTTCATCTTGCACGAATCCTAAGTGATAAAAGAACGAAGAACTAATTTTTTTCTTTTTTATGATTACCTTTCTCGTGTACGTATAAGATTGAATCCATTCAATTACTAATCGCTAACTTTTCAAGAATCCATAATTAATTCTTATCACAAATGTAACATCTTCATCACTCGTGTCAATCGAACCTAACACCTTCTTTAACCATGTCAAGACAAATCTCGCTGCACCAAATGCAATAATTTCTTATAGAAATCCTGATTTTTTTCAACTCATTATTATTGCCAAAGAAGTACAAAATTCTTTACCATTTTCTTTTATTTTTTGGGTGGTGAATTCTTTGGTCCCAGTCCCATCCAATTGAACGCTGCGGGCCAGCGGCCCTGCCAAGTAATTCAACGGCTGTGTTGTACAATGTCTACAAAATATCTCTTGCCATGTGGATCTATGCCATTGGATGATCATAAGCTTTTTCTTTTTCTTTTTTCTATTATCAGAAGCTTTTTCTAAGGCTGTAGGCCAATATCCTAAAGCATAATTGCAATCATTTGTTTTTATATAATATACTAGCCTCTTCTGCAAGTGCTTCTGCATTTGTGATAGGTTTTTTTTTAAAAAAAAAGTTTAAATTTATTTTAGAATTAAAGAAGATAATTGGTAGTTGTGTTTCATAAAAATAAAATATATTATCTGATTTAGTGTAAATTTATCATATTATCCTCTGATATTTTGAATATTTTATATATTTTGCTGTATATATATAGATTATACGATGAACAAATACACTGTTACATTGTAAAAGGTTGATTTTATTTTGTACACCAGATACAGTAATAAATAAACTGAACAAAAAAATAGAATACTATATTTAATTTAATATATATATCAATGGTGGACAGCTTCTCTTGCCTCAACCAATCCATAACAGGGATTTATAAAAAACAAAATTATATTCCACATCAATATATATTTAATTGAGTCAACTACTACTCATTTAATCAAATCCGACATTGCTTTTCCATGATGTGGAATACAAATGCTGCCAATGTTTCAAGGTAGGGGTAAAAAAGGCAGCCCATACTTAAGGACAATCGAATTGCATTTTGGTTTACGAATACTAATTAGCCATTTATATTGGCGTATCAGCTTCTCAAGTTGTTAAGTACTTATAACCATAACGCGACATATTTGTATTGGTATAACCCGAATTCTCCATTTAGAGAATGGATTTAGATTATAGGTAAACTTGTTCGTTTAGGTTAGTACAATTCATGTATGTCAAGCTTTGCACAATAAAAAAAATAGAAGATAAATGGATTTCAACTCATTCCTTCCATGTAATCATTTTCATACTATATTACCTCCCGTCTAATGCGGTTCTTATCTTTATAGCAAATTCAGGCTTATTCTCAAATCTAAATCATTTCTTTTAAATCCCTCCACTTAAACCGGGCCTAACTTTATATTGAATTCGAATCATGTCATATCTTGCATCAAATTATCACCCATGATCTCATTTTAAATGTCCGTACACAATAATGTTCTGACTAAAATAAAAAATAATAATGATAAAAATTCTCCAAAATATGGCCCCCATCCCAAGAACCCAGAAAACAAAGGTTTTATTGCCATTATAGCATTGCATAGTGCGATTGTACTGAGCTGGCACTGTCATTACTCAAAGCAAAACAAAAAACAAAGATAAAGTGATGCTGAGGAAAAAAAAACCTGCTCCATTCCTCTGCTTTTCCTCCAATACCACCAAGTGATGCTTCATTGACAGCTGGCCTCGTCAGTGAACCAGCTGGAGTTTCCTACGTGTCGTGGCCTCATTGGAAGATCTGTACCCCGCTTTAGGGCATGGACATGTCGTACCGAAGGGCAGTAGTGCCCCTCCAGAGCCTCACAGCTTTGGCCAGCTAATCAGTGGGAGGGCCTCACAGAGAACAGAGTAACGGCTACATTTTTAATCTCTTGAGGTGTATTTATCGAAATTTGAAATCATACGTGGCTGGTGACTGGAATTGAGTGACGTGGACAGTGAAATTGGTGAAGGGGCTTGTGAGAGAAGCCAATTCAAACGGGCTATAAAAGGCAGTGTTTTTCGTGTTTCTCTCCAGACTCGGGACTGAGAGCATTTCAGAGTTGAAGAAGAAGAAAGCTTCATTGTCTCTCTCTCTTTCTCTAATATCTTCTTCTTCTTCCATGGCAGTTTCAGCTTTTAAAATTATGTCTCTGTTTCTGTGTGTGTTTGTGGGTTTTGCATTGGTGGGTCTGGTTAGCTCAGCTAAGTTTGATGAGCTTTTCCAGCCTACCTGGGCTTTCGATCATTTCACCCATGAAGGAGAGCTCGTTCACATGAAACTTGACAACTTCTCTGGTATATACCATTTTCTTTAGAAAATCAATCTCTACCTCTAATGGTTTCTTTAGAGTTTTTGAAGCAGAGCATCAAGCTCTGTTTTTTACCCAAAAAAAGCTCTGTTATTTTGGTTCATTATGCAGAACAAAAATGGTTGTTTTCTTGAATAATGCTTGCTCCTCCTGCTGCTTGACTAATATGATGGTGGGTTTGAAATTTCAGGAGCTGGGTTTCAGTCCAAGAACAAGTATTTGTTTGGCAAAGTAAGCCTTCAGATTAAGCTTGTAGAGGGTGACTCTGCTGGAACAGTTACTGCTTTCTATGTGAGTAAACACTACTACCAGTGTGTTTTTCAGAACAAAAAGCAATTCTTTTTTGCTTTATTCCATTATTTTCTGATATATTCTGCTTTAAAAAATATTAATTTTTGGAAGTTGAAAACAGCTCAGCTTGTTGTGGTGGATCGATTTGACGTACTATTTCTTTAGACTAGGCTTTATTTGACCCATCATTGCGCTACTACTGATACTACCAGTAGCTCTTTACCTGCTCTGTTTACTCTCTTGAAGTTTTTATTTTTGCTAATCCTGATTTGATTATTAATTTGTTCTAATCTTATCACTAATTGTTTTCTCCTTGCTTAATCCATTTGATAATCAAATCCATATATAGAAAATCTTGTGACTTTGAATTGGCTTTTATGGAACCAACTACCATGTATCAGACTCTGACACTGAAATTCAATTCCCCTTTACTCATTCATATGCACTGACTGATATTAATATCATGTCTTATGGGTGATGTGATTTTTTATCTAATTCTTCAATCTGTTTTCCTTTTCTTGATTTGTTTGTGTAGATGTCATCGGACGGCCCATCTCACAATGAGTTTGACTTTGAGTTCCTGGGCAACACCACAGGCGAACCTTACTCAGTGCAGACCAACATTTATGTGAATGGTGTCGGCAACAGGGAGCAAAGATTGAACCTTTGGTTCGACCCCACCACGGAGTTCCACTCCTACTCTATCTTCTGGAACCAGCGCCAAGTAGTGTAAGCACTTAACCTTCTCTCGTCACATTTTCTGTGTACATATGCATACATGGTGATAGTGAGCTCGTCTCCATGCACTTAAGTTTGACTTTCCCCTTCCAAATATTAGATTAGTTAGACAAGTTTAAAATATCACGTGTATAATAAATAAAGATTTGTGTGTACATGTGTGATAAGTGGTCATTAGTAATTACGATTTCAATGGAGCAGAGGCATCCTGCAGTTCATATTCCAAAAGCCAGCTGCCAGTGTCATGAAGGCAGCGTGTGTCTAAAGATCAGTCTCTGTCTAAATATAAAGTTGAAAAACAAAAACAACAAAAACCATGGAAAAGGGAACGAATCTTGCATGATGTCTGTAGGGTCGTCTGCTCTGTTTTGGGCCACTGGGCAAGCAATGGCTTTGGCATTTTGCCATATGCCGTACTGCATCATGTCTTATATGTGAGGTAGTATTGTAAGAGTTTGACAGAGACCCCATTGGGTTAAAAAATAAAAAATCTGATATTCTTCTCAGAGTTCTCATCTTGATGTCGGTAAAAGTGAAAAATTATATCTTAATAAAAAAGGGCCTATAATTCTTTCTTCTGGTGGGTTCCTTGTGTTGAAAATAAGTTTTTATTTAAGGGGCTCGTAGGGTTTAGACTATTTTTACTTTTGCACTCAAGGTTTTATGTTGGATTGACTTATGTATTCTTCAATTGTTGGTTTTGTTCAGGTTTCTAGTGGATGAGACACCAATTAGAGTCCACACCAACATGGAAAACAAAGGGGTGCCCTTCCCCAAGGACCAAGCTATGGGAGTGTACAGTTCAATATGGAATGCAGATGACTGGGCCACACAAGGTGGTAGGGTCAAGACAGATTGGTCCCATGCACCCTTCATTGCAACCTACAAGGGCTTTGAAATCAATGCCTGTGAGTGCCCAGTCTCTCTTGCAGCAGCAGATAACGCAAAGAAGTGCAGCAGCAGTGGAGATCAGAAGTATTGGTGGGATGAGCCTACATTGTCAGCCCTCAATCTCCACCAGAACCACCAGCTCGTGTGGGTTAAGGCTCACCACATGTTCTATGACTACTGCACTGATTCTGCTAGGTTTCCAGTGACACCTCTTGAGTGTGTTCATCACCGCCACTAGGGTTCATGGCCTTGGGAACATTGAAGGAGAAAAAAAGAACTTTGTATAAAAGAAAGGGCGAAAAAAGGAGGGGGATTAAAAAGCTACAAACATGTGCTCCATGTTTTTTTTAATCTTTGTTCGTTTCTTTTGTTCTGTTTGGTCTCAGGTTGTATGATAGGCGTGGTAATTTCAATGTGAAATATGAATTTTCTTTTTTCCTTAAATTTTTACTTGTGTGATACTGGGACTTACTGCTCACTACCAAACATCGTACAAAATCGCTAGCTTGCATGCGTTCACAGTTTCCTGGTATAATTTTTAGGTCACGGGGAGAACAATCATGGTTGATGGTAGTAGGTAGGGAATGGGAAAAAGTTATGCGACAGGGAAGGAAAATGCCTGAAAGAAACAAATAGTGGACCCCAAATTTGGGATGTCATTTTTTCGTAGTGGGCCAGCCTCTTCAGTCAGTCCTCAAGGCAAGTGGTGAAAGGCAATGAAAGTGAAACAAGGCAAGGCTTGGCTTTTTAACAAGCCGAGTGGTTAAGTGTTTCATATCAATGAATAAGTTCATATTGGAAATGGAAATCGAACTTAGAATCTCGAATGTATGAATCATTAAAGTTATAAATTCATTTTGCATGAAATCACACTTGTTATTATGGGCCAAAACATTTGGCGGTCATGATTAAAGAGAAGTTAATAAAGAACCGAAAGTCATTGGCCATGTGAATGTGTGATGGCATTATTGGTTTGGTTTCTTCTCCCTTGTAAAAGGGTCATTCTTTGTGCCTTGGTTTTTTCAAAGTGATATGACAATGCTTGACATGCATTTTAGACAATCTGTGTTGGGAAGAAATCAAATTAAGCAAGGAAGGTCACAAGAATACAGTTTGAAAGCTTCTCTTTAACTTTTCTCGTGAATTCAAGCTTTCTTCTTTCAAGGGTTGAAAGACTGTTGTTTCCTAACTCTTCCTATACTGCTGGGCCAGAGCTTTCTTATTACCTCTGCCACAAACACGTGAAACTTGTGTAGAAATTAAAACCTAGCATTATGGACTAGCTTGCATGATTGAGTTAAGTAGCACCTTGTTTAGATGGGGGACCAATAATTTAAATTTGAGGATCATATAGGTTCCTTTCTCTTCAGGATAACCTAGCTACTGTAACTTGGGATAACTTTGCTGGTTTTTGGTGGATTCATGACATAATCCAAAGCTCCTAGGTCCCATACAAAAGATAGGACATGAAAGGGGGTTGGAAGAAGGTGATGGTTTTCCACTCAGATGAATTAATCTGGTCCAGAGTAAATAATGGAAAAACACAAAAGCTGAAAGGAGCCATTTCACAAGAATCAAATCAAATGACTTACTTACCGAGGAGAAAAACTTGTGTGGAACAGAGATATATTTGTTTTGTTATCTTTAATCAATCATAACTTTTCCACTTGACCGGAGATAGCAAAAGAATACTATGTTCCGTTGCACATAAATTTTTCTGTTTGAGGAGCGTCCTCTGCTGTAGATGGGTTAAATATAACAGTAACTCTGCTTTCTGTCGTGTTTTCTTTTTGGTTAAACACAAAGCTTGACTGATTTAACATGTATTCTTTTTCTTTTCTATTGCTATGATGAGATGGAGCTACCACTCATTTAAGAGATACAAGATGAGGTGGTAGATCAGGAAATAATAAAGGCAATAATTAATTCTCAGAGTAAAACACATCAGGCCCCATTAACACCCACCAATCTTTTTTATGGGTGGAAAAGCTTTGAATTTGATCATTGAGGACAAAAAACAAGTGAAGCATCAAGATCTAGAGAAGACAATGATGGTGGTTGATAGGCATCAAATTTGAGTTCATCATGTACTGAAGGGGCTCATGGCACTGATGAAAGTGGGAGACAGAGCTAAATGTAAAATAAGCTTAAAGTGGTTTTGTCAACTTGTTGAACAGAAAATGAACATTATACATATATATATATATATATATATATATATAGAAGCATACATTATAAGATGCTTTAAGAGAATATTATATGTAATTAGAGGCGACAAGAACAGACAAAGGGGCTCATATTAATCCCAACAAGTAGAAATCAACCATGTTTTGCTTTGGCATGGAAGAGCTGCTATTGATCATTAATGGAACCACACACAAAAAATGTTGATCACATGTCATGGCAGAGAATCCAAAGGAACAAGAAACCAAGATTCTAGCAATGATATTAGAGAAACACTTTCATAATTAATAGAAATGAATTTTGAGACACTGAATTATATTTTATTAAAGTTATATCAAATTTGGAATAATTCAAAAACAGATACAAGATAGCTGATATAGGCTTAGCCAAGTTGATTAGAGCTAATGTCTCCTCACTTTGCACGAGATCGAATCCCCCTCCCCGTAGTTTAGATTAAATTAAAGTAGATCATCGTTTGTATAAAAAAAAAAACAGATATAAATAAGTTACAAAATAAGTACGTATAGAGCTAAAACCCTAGACTATAAAAATAGGAAACCAATATAATTGATCCAACATCAAAGACAAACCAGATCATGTGACATTCAAAATTAACATAACAAAATAAATAAAACAAAACTTTCCTGAAACATTTGGGTTTTTCAGCCCAAGGATTATTGGGCATCTTGTAGCTAACAACTTGGGCTGGGACTTGGGTTCAAAATTCAAATTTTAAATTAAGAAAAAGCCGAAGATGGAGAGCGAGATAAAAAGATTACAATTCATTTGGGGGCAAATTGGGGCGGTTAGGGCTTTTCTTTTTTCTTCACAATTACTGCTTGGTCAGTTGTCACTGTCGTCGCCTAGCCCTCTCTTCAGCCCCAAATACTCTTTCTATGAAGCTTTGACCATTTTTCTCTTCTGAGCTCAGACCCCTTGAGACACAAGGGTAGGGGGTCCCGGAGCAAAAGAAGGTAACTTTTTCCTTCTCCAATTCTTGCTTGTTACTTTTGTTGTCAAATTTGATGAGATCTATGCTTGGTTATTTTCACTGAGTACGTAAATCCAGTCCAGTTTTGAATTTATTTCAAATATAATTTTTGTTTCATAATTTTGCTATTATGATTTTGTGTATAGCGGCAAGCTTGCGGCTCTAGCAAGATTGTCAATTGAGTTAGTTTTTGTTTATTTGTGTGTTGGAAGAGTATTGTCAATAACAAATGGAAATTCTTAGTTGACAGAATGTTTAATTTAAATGGTTTGTGCGGGAAAATGAAAGAGAAATTGATGTCGGTGTTGGAATTGTTTGCCTGAAAAAGTCAAACTAGTGATCTTTTTGCATCTTCCTATTTTGTGTTCCATGTATCCAAACGCAATATGCCACAATCATGTTTTTGAATTTGGAGTAGATGGAGGTCATTTTTCCATTGTTTTGTACAAATGATGGAATTATTGGAAGCTTCGAGAGGCCTAACAGTCTTCCTAGCATTGTAGGATCTCTTCTGAATATAATTTATGGTTTCTTTCTTTGTGTTTACTCTCTGCTGTTTTAATCCTGGGAAGACTTAGGTTTAGTGTCTGTATACTGAATGAGTAATTAAAGGATATGTGGTTGCATTTTATGTTGGCGGTTTTGCGTGCCCGTATGTTGGTTTGATTATGGGCATTGCGCTAGGTGGTGTTTCGAGGTGTTGCTTTTTCTTTAGTTTTCTCTAAGGTTGGCGTAGCTGAAGCAAATTTGGCCAGTAATTAAGTGTCGCTTTTGAAATAAAGATTATCTCTAAAGACAAAGCCTTCTTTCTAATATTGGCAGGTGGCTCATTGTATTTCCTGTTCAGTACAAAAGTTAACTGCATGACCAAGTTGGTCAAAACAGATCCGAGACAGGATGGATCTAATCCTGTGGCTGAGACTCTTGCGAAGTGGAAAGCATATAACGACCATCTGGATTCGTGCAACGATGAAAGTAAACCAATTCGTAGAGTACCAGCCAAGGGATCAAAGAAGGGATGCATGAAGGGTAAAGGTGGGCCTGAGAACTCTCGTTGTAACTACAGAGGTGTTAGGCAGAGGACATGGGGCAAGTGGGTTGCAGAAATTCGGGCACCAAACAGGGGCAGTAGGCTCTGGCTGGGTACTTTCCCAACTGCAATTGAAGCTGCACTTGCTTATGATGAAGCTGCAAGGGCCATGTATGGTTCTGCCGCGCGCCTTAACTTTCCTAATATATCAATTTCCAGTTTGTCAAAGGATCCTTCTTCTAGGGCAACTCTTTCAGCGCCTTCCTTGTTAGCAACCTCTGCAGGTTCAGAATCCTCAGGAAGATCAGACCACTCGGAGGAGTGTGCTGCTCAGGGAAAGGTGAATTATCTTTCCCCTAATGTAGAGAATGAGGATACGACGATGAATCAAGATCAAACGAATGAGGATGGAGAAGATGAATGAAGAGTCAGTCTCTGACCTTCTCGGGCATTATGATGTACATTTTTAGTATACATACTTGGGTTGGGTGATGGTGGAGGGTGGATTTTCATATTGTACGTGGGAGATGACAGGAATTTTGATAACTGTAATTGGGAGACAAGCAATTTTTAAATTTTTAGTTTCAATTCTCATTTGGAGTATAGAGCTTCTTACCTTTCCCAGGGCTAATAAAAGCAAAGGAGAAGAGGAAAAAAATTAGAAATTAAATAAAAGCCAAGGCTAATGCTTTCCCAACAAGAAAAGGAAAAATAAAAAATAAAAAAAATAAAGGCTAATAATGGTTTTAAATGTAATTTTGTTAGTGGGTTGTCCTGAAGTCCATAGGAATCCTACTATCAAAAGCAAAGGAGTACATGTTAAAGGCGGTAAATCTCTCAAGCGAAATCTATATAAACCGCAAACCAAACCCGACTTCAAGAGCAAAACCAAAACCCCCCCACAAAACCCTGGAAATCCCAAACCGGCATTAAAGCTCCAGAAAACTTCTTCACGCAGAAACACAGTGCTCGTGAAGATTTTCCCACACCTTAATATTTGGTTCACAATTCGATTTGGTTTCTTCCTCTGTTTCGCAGTAGTATGCAGAGCAACGGCGAAATTGCGCCACCTGGCACCGTCGCATCGTCTGTTCTTCCACCGCCGATGGCGGAGCCCGCCCTCTTTGAGAGGGCTCGGACATGGCAGAAGCTCGAATCGAAGCGGTACGGCACTAAGCGAAAGTTCGGCTTTGTCGAGGCGGAGAAGGAGGACATGCCTGCGGAACACGCGAGGAAGGTGCTTAGAGATCACGGGGACATGTCGTCGAAGAGATTTAAACATGATAAGCGAGTGTACTTGGGAGCGCTTAAGTTTGTTCCTCATGCTGTCTACAAGCTGCTCGAGAATATGCCAATGCCATGGGAGCAGACCAGTGAAGTTAAGGTTTTGTACCATGTAAGTGGAGCAATAACTTTCGTGAACGAAGTGCCGTTGGTTGTCGAGCCGATATATTTGGCTCAGTGGGGGACAATGTGGATTATGATGAGGAGGGAGAAGAGGGATCGTCGGCAATTCAAGAGAATGCGGTTTCCACCATTCGATGACGAGGAGCCTCCGTTAGACTATGCTGATAATCTGTTGGAAATTGTTGATCTGCCGGAGCCAATTCAACTGGAGTTGGATGAAGAAGAAGACTCTGCTGTGTGTTCTTGGTTTTATGACCATAAGCCTCTGGTGAAGACAAAGCTCATCAACGGTCCAAGTTATCGCAGGTGGTATCTCTCGCTTCCGATTATGGAAACGCTTCACCGGTTTGCAGGGCAGGTACTTTCCGATTTGGTTGACCGCAATTATTTTTACTTGTTTGATAGGGAGTCTTTTTTAACTGCCAAAGCTCTTAATATGTGTATACCAGGTGGACCCAAGTTTGAACCTTTGTATAGGGGCATGGAGAAAGGGGATGAGGACTGGAATGAGTTTAATGACATAAACAAACTCATTATCCGGTCGCCTCTCCGAACTGAGTACAGAATCGCATTCCCTCATCTCTACAACAATAGACCTAGGAAGGTAAAGCTTTCTGTTTATCGTACTCCCATGGTTATGTACATAAAAACTGAGGATCCTGATATACCTGCGTTTTGTTATGATCCACTGATACACCCAATACTGAGCACTAACACAAAGAAAACTTATGATGATGATGAGGAGGAGGAAGATGATGGTTTTGTTTTGCCGAAAGGGTTGGAACCGTTTTTGAATGATACTCAGCTTTATACTGACACCACAGCTGCAGGAATTTCCTTGCTGTTTGCCCCACGCCCTTTCAACATGAGATCTGGTCGGACGAGACGGGCAGAGGATATACCTCTTGTGTCTGAATGGTATAAAGAGCACTGCCCTCCCTCGTATCCAGTTAAAGTTCGGGTCAGCTATCAGAAATTGTTGAAAAGTTTTGTGTTGAATGAGCTGCATCATAGACCACCCAAGGCTCATAAGAAGACGCATCTGTTTAGATCTCTTAAAGGTACCAAATTTTTCCAAACTACAGAACTTGATTGGGTTGAAGCGGGTCTTCAAGTCTGTAAGCAGGGATATAACATGCTAAATCTATTGATCCATAGGAAGAATTTGAATTACCTTCACCTTGATTATAATTTTAATCTGAAGCCTGTGAAAACCTTGACAACAAAAGAGCGTAAGAAATCTCGGTTTGGTAATGCTTTTCATCTCTGTCGTGAAATCTTGCGGTTGACAAAGCTTGTAGTTGATGCCCATGTCCAGTTCCGTTTGGGTAATGTTGATGCCTTCCAATTGGCTGACGGCCTGCAGTACATATTTTCCCATGTTGGTCAGTTGACTGGCATGTACCGTTACAAGTACAGGTTGATGCGGCAGATTAGAATGTCCAAAGATTTGAAGCACTTGATTTACTACCGGTTCAATACTGGGCCAGTAGGGAGAGGACCCGGATGTGGCTTCTGGGCACCAATGTGGAGGGTGTGGTTGTTCTTCCTTCGTGGCATAGTACCTCTTCTGGAAAGGTGGTTGGGAAATTTACTTGCCCGACAATTTGAAGGGCGCCATTCAAAAGGAGTGGCAAAGACTGTAACTAAGCAGCGTGTCGAAAGCCATTTTGACTTGGAGCTTCGAGCTGCTGTCATGCATGATGTTCTTGATGCCATGCCAGAGGGCATCAAGCAAAATAAGGCCAAGGCTATATTGCAGCATCTCAGTGAGGCATGGCGTTGTTGGAAGGCAAATATTCCTTGGAAGGTTCCTGGTTTGCCAGTTCCCATAGAGAATATGATTCTTCGTTATGTCAAGTCAAAGGCCGATTGGTGGACAAATGTTGCTCATTATAATCGTGAACGTATAAGAAGAGGCGCTACAGTGGATAAGACAGTTTGTCTGAAAAATCTTGGGAGATTGACTCGCCTTTGGCTAAAGGCAGAGCAGGAACGACAACACAATTATCTGAAAGATGGTCCGTATATTACACCAGAAGAGGGAGTTGCAATGTACACGACAACTGCACATTGGTTGGAGTCAAGAAAGTTCATCCACATTAAGTTCCCCCCTTTGTCATACAAGCACGATACAAAGCTACTTATCCTTGCTCTCGAGAGGTTGAAGGAATCTTACGCTGTGGCTGTAAGATTGAACCAGCATCAAAGAGAGGAACTGGGTCTCATTGAACAAGCCTATGATAACCCACATGAAGCTTTGTCACGAATAAAGCGCCACTTGCTCAGTCAGCGTTCCTTCAAAGAAGTTGGCATACAGTTCATGAATTTGTACAGCGTTCTCATACCAGTTTATGAGATTGATCCTCTTGAGAAGATTACAGATGCATATCTTGATCAATATTTATGGTATGAGGCTGACAAAAGGCATCTCTTCCCAAACTGGATCAAGCCTGCAGATTCAGAGCCACCCCCACTGTTGGTTTATAAATGGTGTCAGGGAATAAACAATTTACAGAGTATATGGGACACAAGTGAGGGGCAGTGTGTGGTGATGCTTCAGACTAGGTTTGAGAAGTTCTTTGAAAAGATTGACTTGACAATGCTAAATCGGCTTCTAGGTCTGATTCTTGACAGGTATCTTGCTGATTATATCACTGCGAAAAACAATGTGTTATTGTGTTACAAAGATATGAATCATACAAATTCTTATGGTCTTATACGTGGTCTTCAGTTTGCATCATTTGTGGTGCAATATTACGGGCTTGTTGTGGATCTGTTACTTCTTGGATTGACTCGTGCCAGTGAGATTGCGGGTCCACAGCAGATGCCAAATGAGTTCACTACTTATCAGAACACAAAGGTTGAGACTCGGCATCCTATCAGGCTGTACTCTCGATATATAGACAGGGTGGATATGCTGTTCTGCTTCACTCACGAGGAGGCTAGAGACCTTATCCAGAGATATCTGACTGAGCATCCAGATCCCAATAATGAAAATATGGTTGGATATAATAATAAGAAGTGCTGGCCAAGAGATGCCAGAATGAGGCTCATGAAACATGATGTAAATCTTGGGAGGAGCGTTTTCTGGGATATGAAGAACCGTCTTCCTCGAAGTGTCACAACTTTGGAGTGGGAAAACAGCTTTGTTTCTGTTTACAGCAAGGATAATCCAAATTTGCTCTTCAGTTTGTGCGGGTTTGAAATTAGGATACTTCCCAAGATAAGAATGAGTCAGGAAGCATTTAGCAGCACGAGAGATGGAGTTTGGAATTTGCAGAATGAGCAGACAAAGGAGAGGACTGCAGTTGCTTTCTTACGAGTTGATGATGAACAGATGAAGGTGTTTGAGAATCGTGTGAGGCAGATCCTTATGTCCTCAGGGTCCACAACATTCACAAAAGTAGTCAACAAATGGAATACAGCCCTTATCGGTCTTATGACTTACTTCCGTGAAGCAACTGTGCATACACAAGAGCTGTTGGATTTGCTGGTGAAATGTGAAAATAAAATTCAGACTCGTATTAAGATTGGATTGAATTCGAAAATGCCGAGCAGGTTTCCACCTGTCATCTTTTACACGCCAAAAGAAATTGGAGGTCTTGGCATGTTATCTATGGGTCACATACTGATTCCACAAAGTGACCTCAGATACAGACAGCAGACAGATTTTGGTGTGACGCACTTTAGGAGTGGAATGAGTCATGATGAGGACCAGCTGATTCCAAATCTTTACCGTTACATACAGCCATGGGAGAGTGAATTTATAGATTCACAGCGTGTTTGGGCAGAATATGCAATGAAAAGGCAGGAAGCTCAGGCACAAAATCGGCGTCTAACCCTTGAAGATTTGGAAGATTCATGGGATAGGGGAGTACCTCGCATAAATACTTTGTTCCAGAAGGACCGTCACACTTTAGCTTATGACAAAGGGTGGAGAGTTCGCACAGAGTTTAAGCAGTACCAGGTCTTGAAGCAGAATCCGTTCTGGTGGACACACCAGAGGCATGATGGAAAATTGTGGAACTTGAACAACTATAGAACCGATGTTATCCAAGCTCTTGGAGGTGTTGAGGGAATACTTGAGCACACCTTATTCAAAGGAACATACTTCCCTACTTGGGAGGGTCTTTTTTGGGAGAAGGCATCTGGCTTTGAGGAATCTATGAAGTTTAAGAAGTTAACCAATGCACAAAGATCTGGGCTCAACCAAATCCCCAATCGTAGGTTCACCCTTTGGTGGTCGCCAACCATAAATCGGGCCAATGTATATGTGGGTTTCCAAGTGCAGCTAGATCTGACAGGAATTTTTATGCATGGGAAGATCCCAACCTTGAAGATATCATTGATTCAGATATTTCGAGCCCACTTGTGGCAGAAGATTCATGAAAGTGTTGTCATGGATCTCTGTCAGGCTTTGGATCAGGAGCTGGATGCTTTGGAAATTGAAACTGTGCAGAAGGAAACTATACATCCGAGGAAAAGTTACAAAATGAACAGCTCCTGTGCTGACATTCTTCTCTTTGCTGCCCATAGATGGGCAATGTCAAAACCTAGTCTTGTGGCTGAAACAAAGGATGTGTTCGATCAGAAAGCAAGCAATAAGTACTGGATAGATGTACAACTCCGTTGGGGAGACTATGATTCTCATGACATTGAACGTTACACTCGAGCCAAGTTTATGGATTACACAACTGACAACATGTCTATTTATCCTTCTCCCACAGGGGTGGTGATTGGTATTGATTTGGCTTATAACTTACATTCTGCGTTTGGTAACTGGTTTGCTGGGTCAAAACCACTACTTCAACAGGCAATGAACAAGATCATGAAGTCAAATCCAGCTTTGTATGTCTTGAGGGAGCGGATAAGGAAAGGATTGCAGTTGTATTCATCTGAGCCTACGGAACCCTATTTATCTTCCCAAAACTATGGGGAGATCTTCAGCAATCAACTTATTTGGTTTGTTGATGACACTAATGTGTATCGTGTTACAATCCATAAAACATATGAAGGAAATGTGACTACGAAACCCATCAATGGTGCTATTTTCATATTCAATCCAAGGACTGGGCAGCTATTCTTGAAGGTCATTCACACAAGTGTGTGGGCAGGGCAGAAGCGACTTGGTCAGTTGGCTAAGTGGAAAACCGCAGAAGAAGTTGCTGCGCTTGTGCGTTCTCTACCTGTTGAAGAACAGCCAAAGCAAATTATTGTCACTCGTAAGGGAATGCTGGACCCGTTGGAGGTTCACTTACTGGATTTCCCCAACATAGTCATAAAAGGAAGTGAACTGCAACTTCCTTTCCAGGCTTGCTTGAAGAATGTGAAATTTAATGATCCGGTAGTAAAGGCCACTGAGCCGCAGATGGTTCTTTTCAACATTTATGATGATTGGTTGAAGAGTATTTTATCATGCACTGCATTCTCCCGGCTCATTCTGATCCTTCGCGCACTACATGTGAACAGTGTTAAGGCGAATATGTTGTTGAAGCCTGACAGAACAGTAATCACTGAGCCACACCACATCTGGCCTTCTCTTTCTGATGATCAATGGATGAAGGTCGAGGTTGCTCTAAGAGATGTCATACTATCAGATTATGCAACAAAGAACAATGTGAATACATCGGCCCTGACACAGTCTGAGATTCGTGATATCATACTTGGAGCTGAGATTACCCCACCTTCTCAACAGAGGCAACAGATTGCAGAAATTGAGAAACAGGCTAAAGAAGCAAGTCAGCTGACAGCAGTCGCGACAAGGACTACAAATGTGCATGGTGATGAACTTATTGTCACCACTACGAGTCCTTATGAGCAAAAAGCATCTGGGTCCAAAACTGATTGGCGTGAGAGAGCAAAGTCTGCTGCAAATCTGTTCTTGCGAGTCAATCATTTATACGTGAATTCGGAAGAGATAAAGGAAACGGGTTACACTTATATTATTCCGAAGAACATCTTGAAAAAGTTTATCGGCATTGCAGATCTGAGGACGCAAATTGCTGGTTACTTATACGGTGTAAGCCCTCCTGACAACCCTCAGGTCAAGGAAGTTTGCTGCATTGTCATGCCACCTCAGAAGGGAACCAGCCAGCAGGTTTATCTCTCATCAGTTCTTCCTAAGAATGATTTCCTCAATGATTTGGAGCCTTTGGGATGGATGCACACGCAGCCAAATGAGCATCCGCAGCTTTCTCATCATGATGTCATATCTCATGCGAAGATGTTAGACAGCAACACGCAATGGAATTTGGAGAAGTGCATCATTTTAACCTGCAGTTTCACTCCAGGTTCCTGCTCGTTAACTGCATATAAACTCACTCCACCTGGTTATAAATGGGGACGTCAAGTCAATAGACAAGGCAGCGAAGGTGATATAACTCCACAGGGATACCTTCCAACTCATTATGAGAAGGTTCAGATGCTTCTCAGCGACAAATTTCTTGGTTTCTTCATGATACCAGATATTGGTTCATGGAACTACAATTTCATGGGGACGAAGCTTACGTCTGGTATGAAGTATGACATCAAGCTTGGGATACCCAAGGAGTATTATGACCAGGACCACCGGCCCACCCATTTCCTGCAGTTCAGCAACTTGGAGGAGGGTGACAGAGAAGTCGTTCGGGACGATAACTTCGCATAAATATTTTTTTTCTGGAATGCAAGGCCCAAGGTGTACAAGGTTATGTTTTTCCAATCACCATACTCATCATTCTTGTCATAATCACTGTCTGTAGAATAGAAAGTTTAGTATTTTACTGGATAGCGTAAGTAGCCCATTTGAATCTATTTGTTTTGTTCATATGTTTGTTGTCTTCCTTACGAGTTTATGTTTTCTAAACTAGTTTACATATGCTTCGTCATTAGTTGCTAACGTGCATATATTTAAAGCGTAAATAGCTGAATAATCAAACTGCCAATTTCTAACCTTTTGAGAATATCTTAATCCCCCCAGAATTTGGATAAGATAGTATGCCATTTAGTCAAGGACAAAGGTATCGTAGATATTTTGGACACAAATCTGCAGACAAATTTGGTGCATCCATGATGCCAGGAGGCAAACATGGGGTTCGAATTTAAGGACATGAGAGGCATAGCTCAACTGAAAAACAGAGGCCACACAGGTCATGGGCACAACCTAAGCTCTATATCTCGACCTTTGGAAACTTAAGAGAGTTTTACAAGTCACATATATATTATAAAGACATGAGTGATCCTAGGCTATCAATAAGGAACAGGATTATAGGCCACACAAATTCGCATTCAGTTCCAATAAAACATTCATAATACATACCCTACAATTATACCATTCTTATCCTTGCGTAGTTGCAGTTCAAGATATTACAAATTCACATGAAAAAGAATCCTCCTCATCAACCATGTGTTTGAGAGAGAGAGAGAGAGAGAGAGAGAGAGTCAACTAGTGTAGCAGACACACGTGTCATTGGCTTTTCATGGGATATCTAAAGTGCAAAAGTCTGTGAGGCATCTCTTTAGGCTTTTGAGCTCTTTGGACTCTGGCCAGTTTGGTGGAGACAGTTCACACCTCACACAGTTTGCTTTTACCCCCCACGACGATGGTTCGTTTTGGTAAATCTAAATCTAGCCAGCAGCTCATTAGCTAAAAGCCATCTAAAACAACCCACCATTGCTCAATAAAGTCAAAATCCTTAGATCAGTAAAGTCTTAATTATCACTTATCTGAGCATCTACAACTGTCCATAATGTATATTATTTGTTCCTTAATTACCATGACAGAGTAATCTTTTATTCTTTTTCTTTGGGATGACATAATGCAATGCCATCCTTTTTAATTTGTCAGCTTGCTCTTTAATTATAGGGGTTGACCGTTGACCAAAGTTCACCTAACCAAGTCACATGAGTGTTAGGGTAAAGGAAGCATGAAAAAAAGGCAGGCAAAAAGGAAAAAAACAAAACGAAAGAAGGTTGTTGGTTCATAAGATTATGAGTTCATATCATGAAGTGTCAAGACTGAAGAGCCCAACTGCTATTTTTCCAGCTGTAACACCAGCTGTGCCCTATTGATCCCAAACTAAAAGGGGGAATAAGAAAAGATAAAAAAAAGAAGAGACCCTCTAACCACTCTTAAATCACTTGCAAATTGAGCCTCCAAGGAGCTGGCCTGAAAGCAATGAAATCAAAATCAATAAAACCGGAGAAAGCGACACCGTTTCGTGACTGCGACCACTCTCTTCCCTGGACCCGTAAGGCTTTATGAAACTGCCAATATGGACTAAAACGGAGAATCATCCGTGTTTACCATAAGCAGTGAAAATGCAGAATAGTATACGTAGAGCGCGTGATTAAAAACAAATGTCCTATACATGTGAAGAGCTAGTATATTTTGAATACGAACGATATCATAAGAATGTAAAATCGAACATAAAATCTTGGAAAATATGATTTTCGAGAAAAGCTGAAAAATTATAAATTCCTCCAAATTAATTTTGTAACACTCCTTTCTTCTGCATGACATATGATATGGTGGTATATCAAATGCTCAGGGCCCGTTTGGTAATGTTTTTAGAAAGTATTTTAGAGAAAAATGAAAACGCATTGAAGATGCGTCTGTAGATTAATTAGAAAACATTTGAAAACAAAACAATGAAAACGTGTCTGATAATACAATGTGAAATAATAATATGTGAGTTATTTTTATGAAAACGTTTCTCATGAGAATGAAAACAACTTTTTTCATTTTTCTACAACACATGAACTTGTTTTCATTTTATGAATATTCTCAGTATTTTCTATTTTTGGGCCATCATATCATATGTCATGGAAATGAAAACAACCCCTTAAAACATTACCAAACAGGCCCTTAATAGTTTTGAGAGAAAACCCTCCTTCCATATTGTTTTGGGAAGTTTCTTCCCAAAGCGAAAAGTCCTCCCATGCCCATTTCTTTCCTTTTCCTTTATTTGTTTCCAGCTTTTTGTCCTCCAAAACAATCACTACACATCTCGAGCCCTGAAGTGCGCGGCACAGTGTATCCAGTTGTAGTTGCATGTCGTTTTGTACTTCCACAGATGTCTCTTTCTAACGCTTTCACCTGCCTGCCTGCCGCCTATTCTCTTCCGCGTATCAAAACTTTCCCGGATCCCAACTTCCTCTCTACTCCACCACACCACAATAAAACTTTTACCACACATGGGGCCCACTACCCAACAACAACCTCCTCCCCTGATCGACTGAGCTTCAAACCACACGTCCATCCCTACGCATCCATCTAAGCCATCCGTTCCTCTCTATATAAACCCCCCAACCCAACCTCATTCCAATCTCAATCTCCCCAAAACCCAACCAAAGAAAGAAACAATATTCTAGCAAGTCTTCTAGCAATAGCCTCATATTCTAAACCCAATGGCTAGACTTGGTCTGATTTGCTTAGTTCTAGCTGGGTTCATGGTGCTTCAAGCCACCATGGCTGATAAATCCCAGGATTTGGAGCTGAATCCATTTGAGGAGGTGAAGTTCCAAGATGGGGTTTTTGTCAGAGAAGCAGAACACTCTGTTTCTGTTGCTGCAGAGCCATCATCTGAGAGTATGCAGGAAGCCCAAGGGGCTGAAGCTCCAACTAGCAGGCGTTTGGGACCAGGAAAGCATCACTCCTCTGATAAGTCTATGGCTGGAGGAGGTGTCATTATTGGTGGCCTCGTCACTACCATTTTTGCAGCTGTTTTCTGCTACATCAGGGTTACTAGAAGAAGGGGCGGTGTTAAATGAGTGTAAAGGAATGATTTTGATCAACACAGATACAAAATGATATCAGAATTAGATGATTTATTGTAGTCAGAGATTTATCTTATTATTATTATGAATATTAGTGAGTGTGAATATTAGATTGAGATTTCTTTGAAGAATATGCTTTATTTTTGTGCATTTCAGTGCTCTGGTTAATTGCTTTCTTCTTCCTTTATCTTTTTCTAATCTCTCAAGTCTTAAGCTGAGATATGGCCTGGTTTATGGTCTGCAACAAAATGCCTTCTTTTCTTTCCCTCGAAGCAACTGTAGGAGCTTCTACTTGAGGGAAGTTTTTTTCTATTTAAAATCATTTGATTTGGTCTGCCAAAAAAATCTAAAGCTGATTATGTCGAGGGTTCCAAAAGAGAGAGCAAAATTGTAGTGTTTGCATCATGGACGTACAAAATTTGAGCGCTCCAAGAAGAAAGTAGGATTTGCCAAGCACATGATTTTTCATATAAAAATAAGAGGCAGGTCGGTGCCTCTGTCATGCTGCAACCACCCTGCAATATTGATTGAATGTGCATGAAGTTTTCCATCTTGTGGAGGTTTTCTCATAAATGAACGCGGAATCAGGTAGAGAGAGATATATATATATATATATATGTATATATATTGTATTGAAGATTCACCTGATTTGTTTGGAAAAGGGAAAGAGTCAACTGGAAGAAGACAAATCTTCCAGGCTTTCACATGCGAAGCAACCACTAGACCAAAATCTTTCTTTTGGAACTACATTCCCCTGCGTTTTCATTTCAGTCACTCACTCTATTGTTTTTCTGTTTATAGTATTCAATTAAAATACAATTAAACAAACAAGTTCAATTCAACGTCCACCAGTCCACCAACCCAGCATTTGTTATTGGCTCCTCCAGGCATTCATGGTCTCTGCCGGTGGATGCGACTCCTTTTCCTAAATGGGGCTTTTTAATTTATAAATACGACTTCTTCCCTTCTTATTATGTTGGGAGATTCACTATAATACTTAATATAGGAGTCTAAATTATAAAAAAACTCTATGTGAAATGAACTTTAGAAATACACCCAAAATCCATTTATAACATAACAAAAAAAGCTTTTAACTTTTTTAAATTACAAAACTGCCATTGATTTCTTAAAACAAACCCAACCCAAAAATCTCATAAAAAATCCTAAAACACTCAGTGGGACATCAAAGTAATTTAATAATTAAAATTAAATTCAATAAGGCCAGCTATTATTTTTTGGGTTTTTTTTGGATTTGTTTATAGTTTTTAAATAGTGTAGGATTTATTTATAGTTTTAGTGCTAAGAATGGGTATATTACTAAATATCTTTATTATGTTATTATGTAAGTAAAAGTTCTTATATTTTTGTCAATAACATTGGACATTTGTGCATAAGTTTTTTTTTGTTGTTGTGTTTTTTTATGAATTATTTTTGAATTTGTTTATCTGTGATTCGCAAGAATGAGAAGTATCTCCTATAAGAAAGAAGGCAGAAGTTGTACATTTTGACGGTAAATTGGATACGGAAGTTGAACATTCAGCAAAAGATTGAACAGGGAAAGGTTGGCCATTCGGCATGGAACTATGACTATAGAGCCTCACAAGTCTCTTGGGGTTGACCGACTTTATCAAAATAACTCAAACATGCTCTCATCTGCTCTCATCTGATTGGACTGCTAGCAAACAGATCAAGGTCTTCTACTCAAGTTGCAATTTGGTGAAGAAAAGGGGACACAATCTTTGATTGATGCAAATTTTTCTTATAAAGAAAAAGTATCCCTATTTATTGTGGTTGTAGAGGGAGAGGCATCATGTGTCTTCAAAATGCATGGAGGGTCGGTCGTTGTCACTCCTTTGTTGATATCTACAATTTAGCTTCTTCAATGAACCAAAAGTTACATGAATTAAAAAAAAAAAAAAAAAACCAAAAATTGAAAGCAATGGCAGCTATACAGAACACCAAATTGAGGTTTAGGTGAAAGAAAGCACCATGTCCATGTGTTAGGTTAGAGAAATTGTTATTAATATATAATGATTTAATGTCATCAAATAGTGGGTTTTATCACTTGTTGACAATGAGGATGTTAGGAAACTCATCCTTGCCATTGAGGAGCCAAACACTGTTTAAAAGTGAATACATAGTTACCAAATCTTTCTATAAATTGTCATGAGAAAGAGCTAATCAATTAAGGATACAACAAATTATGGGTTACTATATATAGACTTTCCCAGCAATGTAGGTCAGTTGGCAAGGCACTGTGCCGGTCTCCTTGCACCCGAGTTTAAACGCCATACCTGTACATTAGAATAATCCCAATCCCCCCCCATCCCAAATAAGATGGGGAAGAAAAGAAAAGAAAATCTTGGGCTTTATCCAAGCCTTGATTGAGGACTTGAATTAAGCCCATCTGAAATTCTTATGCGTTGGGCCAAGCCTTTAGCCCTTGCATGAAAATAGACCCATTAGCTTTTGGGGGTGTCTTTGCCATCGACAGTTAGTTACAGTTAGTTACATTCAACTATAATTGCCCTCTGTTTTTCCCTCCAGATTAACAAACTCAACTTACAAATCACAAAGAATACCACTCTCTCTTTCTCTCTCTCTGAAGAAAGAAAGAAGCAGACTTGAATCCAACACCAATGGCTTGTTGCACTCGTTGGCATGCAGCAATCTACTTCACCATGGCTGTAATCTTGGCCTTCATAGCAATCTCCATGACACTGCGTTCAGAAGCCAACGATGAAACTTCACAAACCAAACCCATCAGCCACATCATCTCACTCAACGCCTCAAGAACTCTGAGAAGAGCCGGCTTCAACATCATGGCCACTCTCCTCCAAGTCTCACCAGAACTCTTCTTTTCCTCTGCAAACGCAACCCTCTTTGCTGTCAAAGACTCTGCCATCTCCAACGCCACTCTCCCTCCCCGCCTCTTGAAAGACCTCCTCCAATACCACACCTCCCCTCTCCAGCTTTCAATGGAAGACCTTCTGAGCAAGCCTCAAGGTGCTTGCTTGCCTACCCTTTATCAGCAAAGGAGCATTGCAATCACCAAAGTTGATGAGAAAGAAAGATCGGTTGAGATCAATAATGTGTTGGTTTCACACCCAAATCTGTTTCTTGAAGGACCCATTTCAATTCATGGCGTTCTTGGCCCATTCTCTGCTTTGGATCCTCGAGATGTTTATCAGGGTCGGGATATTATTCACTCACCTGCCTGTGACTCCAATTCAAATATGATTTCTGATGTTCCTCCTGATTTGAAGAACATGGTTGAATGGTCCCGGATCATCCGATTGCTGAACTCAAATGGGTTCGTTTCGTTTGCCATTGGGCTGCACTCTGTTCTTGATGGGATTCTTGGAGATCATAAGGGTTTGAAGTCCGTGACAATTTTTGTTCCACCAAGCTTGGAGCTTGAAGCATATCCTACTCCTTTGCTTGAGAAAATTGTGAGGTTTCATGTTCTGCCACAGAAGTTTACAAACAGAGATCTTGAATCGTTGGCTCCGAGAACATTGCTCAGGACCCTGCTTCATGGTCAGCCTCTTGAGGTCACTGGGGCTGTGGATTTCATGAAAGGATTGGTCATTAGTGGAGTGAACATTGTGGCCCCTGATATGTTTTCTTCCAGCAAGTTCATTGTCCATGGGATTTCCCGAGCTTTGGAGCTGGACAATTTGCCTAATACAGCAAGATAAGGTGGTTTCATTTCAACTGGTGCTGGGTAACAATCTCAATGCCTCTTCTCCCTCAGCCAATGGATATTGAAGTCATGCAAAATCGCAAGGCAAAGGGACATCACCTTGCAAATTCTTTTAGTTCCTTCTGTTTTTGTTTTGGATACATTGGTGTAGGTGGTTTTTGCAACACAAGATGATTTTTGTTTAGGATAGAAGGGCAAGTTTCTTTTGCTGCATCTGAAAAAGGCATTGTCAAGCAACATCTGACAAGAAATGTACACTCTCAAATGATTCAATTTGTGGTTGAATGAATAAGTGACTAAATAAGAAGTTTAAGACTGTAAGTTGCAATGACATAAGACTCATATATAGTTTTCAGCTTATGTGTTTGATGAATGCTACTAGTAATTCATGAATGACAGGCACAGAACACAATCTGAAACCTGCTAAAAGCACGAGTTCTGCACATCATTCGGTCAAATTAACAAAAGCCGGAATTAAGGCTTTGGGAGAGTAAAGGCTGGGGAAAAGAAAAATTTATGTCAATCAATCAGTTGGCTACTACACAATCTGAGTATTCCACTATGCCTGAATTCTTTTCTCCTCAACAAGGTTATAAAAACCTCTAAAGTAGAAGAGGCCACACCTTGGACACAATCATTCGTCCTCTAAATTCCTTACTGATCATTCAGAACTTGATTTGAAAATCATCAGGCCATTACAGAACAGCAGGAGAAGATCCAGGGATTAGAGTGTGAAACAACAGGGAAGGAAACCAATTCAATAAGCATTTTATGAATCATCAACTTCAGATGTAACAAATTGCGAAACTCGGTCCAGGACCAAATTCTCAAAACCAATGCTCCAAGACTGATAACTTAAGAGCCTCTAACTAAGTCGACCAAAGAAAACCAGATATTGATATGAATGAAACGCAGCCTTTGGCATTGATCATTATCAAGCCACCAAACAAGATGTTATGTTCTTCGGGCCAATTCACATTCAGCCACGCATGTCTGTTTTGAAAAGTCATTAACAGATTCTGTTCAGATAAGAAGAAAGCTTGGAGTTTGTGATTTCAATTCAACTAGACAAAGAAATTGCTGGATAACTAATTGTGTTCAGTCAAAACAGAGATTTGAATCCTAAATTTTGCATTAGAGTAACAAAAGATTAAATGAGTAAAAACAAGACAGACAAACCTGCCTGCTTAGGTGCATGAATCAACTAAACAATACATTGCAAAGATGAGAGGAAAACAAAACATACCAGGAGACTTGAGAGTGAAACCATTCACTCAATCCCAAACTCTTTACAACACTTCTAAAGTTAATCCAGTTCCATTCAAGTTAATTCAGATGTACCAAACTGTGAAACTCTGTCCAGGTCTGAATTCTCAAATCCAACGCTTCAAGACTGATAACTTACGAGCCTATAACTAAATTGACAAAAGAAAACCGTGTGTTGATATGGATGATATCCAGCCTTCAGCATGGATCATTATCATCCCACCAAAGAAGATGTTATTATCAATGTTCTTAGGCCAATTCACATTCAGGTACACACGTCTGTTTGAAATGTCCAAGCTAGTTGCAAGTAGGATATCCTAAACTTATGTAATTCATTAACACTTTCAGATAAGAAGAAAGCTTGCGTTTGTGATTTCAACTTGACAAAGATTGTGTTCAGTCTAAACAGAGGTTCGAACTTCGAATCCAAAATTTTCCATCAGACAACAAAATATTAAATGTGTAAAATTAAGACAGACAAACCTGGCTCTTTGGTGCATGAATCAACTGTGAAATACAGTTCAAGG
Organism: Prunus mume; assembly: GCF_029339155.1. Classification (NCBI taxonomy): domain Eukaryota; kingdom Viridiplantae; phylum Streptophyta; class Magnoliopsida; order Rosales; family Rosaceae; genus Prunus; species Prunus mume. The sequence continues at coordinate 22,246,500 of NC_142701.1, read as the reverse complement.
ATGGGAGAAAAACAAAAAATACCATGACACTTGAGAGTGAAACCATTCACTCGATCCCATACTTAATCCAGATCCATTCAAATCTTTTAAATCCCAAATTCAGATTATAAGTAACACACTATCCAATCTATAAACCATCGCCATAATCACACACACACAATTTGGAACAAAAAAAGAGAAGAATTACCAAAAATCAAGGTAAATGCTGAACTTTCATAATAATCCTTGTCATTCTCAATCCAGTCAAAGTAACATTAAGCGCACCAAGAAAGCTTGAATTCGTAAACAAATCTACAATCTCCCTAACCTCCTCATCCCCACATTCGTCAACAATCACCACACAAACTCCACCAGCCCTCACAGTCCTCTCCATCTCCGACACAAACCGGTTCGGAAACAAAGCCTTTGCGAAATGAGCACTAAAACCCAAATCAAACACATCGTCAAAGAAGGGCAAGTTGTGGGGATCGGCCCGGCTCACCAGAGGAGGCGAATCGAGGAGCTCAATTCCGGTGACGTCGGCGACGCCCAACTGGTTCAGGGCCATGACCTCGTGGCCGGCACCCGCTGAGACGCAGAGGACCTTGGAGTCGTTGTGCAGGAGACCCATTTGATAACATGCGCGAAAGAAGTTGGAGAAGGACTGGACTTTGTTCTGCCAGGTCTTGGTGGACCAGAGCCGCTTGTTCTTCTTGTGCAGAGGGAGGAGCTCGCGAGGCGATGAGTCGCAGGAGGATTTGGGGAAGCGGAGATGGGGCTTTGGGGGCGAATCTGGTGCGATGCAGGTGTCTGGAGTTTTGAGCAAGAGGAGGATGAAGGTGATTGTGCCTATGGTTATGGAGACGTACGAGAGCCTCTTCAAAAACATCTGTATGTGCCTCTCCATAACAGAGACCAGAAAAAGCTTTGTATCAATGGTGTTATCCACTAGAAAAAACTTGGGTCTTCTTCATTTTTGGACCTCGCTACAAATGTCGAATTTTCAGCCGCTTGAATTTTCTCAAAAGCCCTCAACTTTTAATCTAATTACACAAATCTCTCCGCCATTAAATTAAAAACGCGGTTTTTTCCCCAGCGCCTTTGAGCTTTCAACAACTTCGTCCCTTCCACTGTGATGGCTGTGACTCTCGTTAGGAGAGCCTCTCTGCTTCCCCTTCCCGCCAAATTCCGAACGCCGGCTCCGAAAACGGCGACGTTTTCCAAATTTGAAATTCCGGTGTCTTTTTCATTCACTTTCCTCAGTCACTATTGTTCGTCTGCTCTCCGTTTAGACCCATGCTACTATGGCGACCAACAACTCCACTACAGCTACGATTCTGACTCCTTCTTCGCGTCTCTGATTGATGGTTCGACCCAAAAGAGCCATTTGGGTCAAATCCACGCGCAATTACTTGTATTGGGGCTGCAAGACAGTGGCTTTCTAATCACCAAATTGGTGAATGCGAGCTCGAATCTTGGGTTTATAACATATGCCCGTCGGGTGTTTGACGAATTTACTGACCCGGATGTGTTTTTGTGGAACGCAATCATTAGGTGTTATTCTAGGCACATTGTTTTTGCTGATGCTTTAGGAATGTATGCTAGGATGCAAGCAATGGGTGTCAGTCCAGATGGTTTTACTTTTCCTCATGTGCTTAAAGCTTGCAGTGGCTTGCCGGACCTTGAAATGGGTCGCCGGGTTCATGGACAGGTGCTCAGGCATGGGTTTGAATCTGACGCGTTTGTGCAGAATGGTCTTGTGGCTCTGTATGCCAAATGTGGTCGAATAGAGCGTGCTAGGGCTGTGTTTGATTGTTTAAGTGAGAGGACGATTGTTTCGTGGACTTCGATCATTTCGGGTTATGCCCAGAATGGCCAGCCTTTGGAAGCTTTGAGGATCTTTGGCCTTATGAGAAAATTGAATGTGAAACTAGATTGGATCGTTCTAGTTAGTGTTCTTAAAGCTTATACTGATGTAGAGGACTTGGGACAGGGGACATCAGTTCATGGTTGCTTAATTAAGATAGGTCTTGAATTTGAACCGGACTTGCTCATTGCACTGACAGCCATGTATGCAAAAAGTGGACAGGTGATGGCTGCCAGATCATTTTTTGATCAGATGGAAACACCAAATTTAATATTGTGGAATGCTATGATTTCTGGGTATGCGAAGAATGGTTATGCTGAGGAAGCTGTAGAGCTATTCCGTGAGATGATCAGTAAAAGTATAAGGCCAGATTCAATTACCATGAGGTCTGCTATCTTAGCATGCGCCCAGGTGGGTTCTGTTGGCTTAGCAAGATGGATGGATGATTATATCAGTAAAACTGAGTACATAAATCATGTTTTTGTTAACACAGCCCTGATTGATATGTATGCAAAATGTGGAAGTGTAGATTATGCTCGGATGGTTTTTGATAGAACACCTAATAAAGATGTTGTTGTCTGGAGTGCGATGATTGTGGGCTATGGATTACATGGCCGAGGACGAGAAGCCATTGATCTTTACCATTCTATGCAGCAGGCTGGGGTGCCGCCGAATGATGTGACCTTCCTAGGGCTCCTCACTGCATGCAACCACTCAGGCCTTGTGGAAGAGGGATGGGACCTTTTCCACAGCATGAAACACTACAGGATTGAGCCTGGCAACCAACATTATTCATGTGTGGTTGATCTTCTTGGACGTGCAGGCCACTTGGATCAAGCTTACGATTTTGTCATGAAAATGCCAATTGAACCTGGCATAAGTGTATGGGGAGCACTTCTGAGTTCATGCAAGATTTATCGTCGCGTGACTTTAGGAGAATATGCTGCAGAACAGCTTTTCTCATTGGATCCATATAATACAGGACATTATGTTCAACTCTCAAATCTCTATGCTTCAGCTCGTTTATGGGACCGTGTCGCAAAGGTACGAGTACTGATGAGGGAGAAAGGACTGACTAAGGACCTTGGACATAGCTTGATTGAGATCAATGGGAAGCTTCAGGCATTCCATGTGGGAGACAAGTCTCATCCAAGATCTAAGGAAATCTATGAAGAGCTTGAGAATCTAGAGAGGAGGTTGAAGGAGGCTGGATTTATCCCACATGCAGAATCTGTTCTGCATGACTTGAACCAGGAAGAGACAGAGGAGACACTTTGTAATCACAGTGAGAGGCTGGCAATTGCTTATGGCCTCATTAGCTCTGCTCCTGGGACTACACTTCGGATAACCAAAAATCTTCGAGCCTGTGTAAATTGTCATTCAGCAACCAAGCTAATATCTAAGCTTGTCAACAGGGAGATAGTTGTTAGGGATGCAAAGCGTTTCCATCATTTCAAGGATGGGAGTTGTTCCTGTGGAGATTATTGGTGAAGGAAAGGGAAGGCAAGCAGTAAATTTCTTTCTGTGTTCTGTTTCAGCTTCACACAAGAACACAAGTTAGTTCTCCGTCCGTCTAAACCAGAATTCGATTCTTCGAAGTTGGATGTCTGCCGCGGAATCAATTGGCCTTGTAGAACTAACACGGATGGATGATCGCCTGAAGCAATTTGGATGGAAGCAATGCAAATTAGGGGACACATGAGGCAACGCTCGAAATCTTGAGCTGCAAAGAAATGTTAAAGGTTTTGAAGCAGAATCATATCAACCCAAACAGAAGCTGGTTTTGGCCAACACTGGGGTAATGGTAAAATCGAAAGGAAGCATATTAAGCAAGAAGGTTGCAGGGGTTGCTTGAAGTAGCTTGGTGATGCTGTAAATTATCACTTCACTCGTGAGTTATTCATCCTTAAACCAGTTTGGAATAATTGGAAACAGAAAGCACATATTTTTTCACATGGAAAAAAATATTTAGTCTAAGCAATAATAAAAATTGTTGCTTCCATGTTCCATCTTTTGATCCCACTAGAATAGCTCTCCAAGTTTAAAGAGCTTTAAGTAGCCCTTAACTAATGAGGATAATATCCACCGTCAACTTATTGATCTTTTGAAATTAAAGAAAAACCATCTGAAACTCCAATGTGAGAGGTATGGACAATAGCGTAATTTTCAAAAAAAATTGTGGCTTGAACCAAACACGGAAAAAAAGGAGGAAAAAATAGAGGAATCTTGAACACCTTTTCAATCAACGCACCAAAACAACATTGCCAGCGACTACAATCACCCTGCACAAAAGAAAAGTAAGGAAAATTGGAAAAATAAAGAGCAACAAATCGAAAACCAAAGGAAAGAAGTTACAAAAAAACAAATACACATGGGCTAAACCAATATTAATGCCCTTCACTTAATGAACCGGAAAGAAAAAAAGGCACCAGCAAACCAACAAAACAAACTGATATGGTTTTTAGGTCGCGCCAAACCGCCAGTAACTGCTCAATTGTCGCAACTGCTCTGGCAAAGGCTATTCACCAGGAGAACACCAAAATTGCGACGGAAACATATCAGAAAAGTAGGTCACCCAACAGACTTCTGCCCCAGAAAGACACCAACCATCTATGTGTGTGAAACAGCAAAAAGACACATTCGACAATATGACTGAAACACTACCTACGCTGCTTTGTGAGGGACCAAGTGAGAAGAAAACCAACAAACAAATTAAAAGACATAAAAGAATAGAAAGATTTGTTTAGGGGTTAACCCCGCCATTTCAGCAAAAAATAAAAAAAGAACAGAAAGATTTTTAAGTTGATTGAAAAGAGCCATCTTGCAAGCGCAGAAGAGATAAATACGGAAAGGAGAAAAAGATTATCATCGTTTAAGAAAAATATCAAAACACAAAATCATTTTGCTTAAAGAGATAAATTCGTAAAATAATAAGTTATTTAAATAAACAACATTAAAAAATAAAACGAAAATAAGAGTTTAATGTGCCATAAAATTCTCCAGAGATTAAAATTTTAAATTAAAAAAAAAAAAAACCTATTGTGTTGCAATGAATCAGAAATCAGTCCAAGAAAAAAACAGAAAAAGGAAGCAAGACATCTCTAGAATCGAAGAACATGGAAGAAGCAAGCAATCAAAACATAAATGATCTCCCAGAGGAGCTCCTCCTCCGCATCCTCACCTTCCTTCCCACATTAGATTCCATCCAAACCTCTCTCATATCCCAGAAATGGCGACCACTCTGGTCTCGTGTTCCCTCCTTGAACTTACCTTTCGAGCTTTTCCCTTCATACGAGCCACCCTTGGATACCCGCCAATTCTTCGCCGAATTCATCGATCGCGTTCTCATTCTTCGCTCCAATTCTCCCATCCACACTTTCCGCCTCTCCTTCATCCATCATGATCACTACGGCTCCCATGTCGATTCCTGGGTTCGCTCCGCCATAACCCACCTCCACGCCCGTGAGCTCCATCTCGACTTCTTCATCCACAAAGATTTTCATGATGAGGAAACCCTAAATCACAAGTATGATTTCCCTTTCTCTGTTCTAAGAAATGGGTATGTTGAAAACTTATGCGTTACGCGATGTGATCTTACATTGCCGGCCAAAATGTCCACTATGCGCTTTTGCTCGATTGGGTCCATGTATCTCGATCAGGTTTATTTGACGGACCAGATAATGAGTGATTTGATTTTGGGTTGCCCCAATTTGGAGGCTTTGGAGCTTCAAAACTGTTGGGGGCATCATCATTTGAAGATATGTAGCACAAGGCTTCAGAAGCTAGTACTTGGGTATTTTTATGATTCTGAACTCCAAGAGACGCTTGTGATTGATTGCCCAAACCTTTTTTCGATCAGTTTTGATTGCTGTGCCTTTGACAAGTTTGTACTTAAGAATGCGTCGTCCCTGGTTGAGTTTCATGTTGATATTGTGCACCTAATCGATGGGTCCTATTGTTATTGGAGCAAGGTTGTGAGACTACTAGGACAAGCACCTAATGTTAAGCATCTTAATGTGCAAAATTGGTGGTTTAAGGTAATTGTCTTGACCCGTGTTCTGATCAATCATTGTTTACCGTATGATGATTTTGTTTGACTTTCAGACCAAAAAGATTTTGTTTGACTTTAAGTTTTTTCATTCTTTTTTGTGTGTGGGAATTATGCCAGAAGTTTGAGGAATATGCAACAATGTGATTAGTGTTCTGATTATGTGATTTAGGGATATGCAGAAGTCTGGTCCTTTATCAATCTTGTAGATATAGCTGTGTATATTTTTTTAATGATACTGTATTTTCAGGTAGTTAAAATAGCTAGCAACATGAGAGGAAGTAAGGCTTTTTAGCTTTTCATTGAAGGTGAAAGCTTGTCATTGAGTCTTGTAGTCGAAAGAAAGATGAGGAAAGGATAATTAGCTGTTGACGTCTGCTAATTTTTCAAGCCTTAGGCTTAGACAGAGGAAATGATCAGTGCCTAGTTTATATAAATTGGTCATGGATTGGTCTCCCAAGAAAGAAGTGGTCGAGGGACTGAATAATACAGGAAAATAGCATAGTTGCTTGTGGACTGTAGTATGTTCGATCACTAACCATGGGGACAATTTAGTGCAAAAATGCATTTCCTGTGCCAATATTGTTTTTTGTTTTGTTTTTTCAAATAAAGGAAGGCTAGTATTCAGTAAGATTTAAACTGGATATTCTGCATTTTACATTTCTGCAGCTTGCTTGTAGTGCAATAAGTTGCTAAACTTTCATAATCGGTAGATTTCTCATTCAGACAGGTATAAATGCGATCTTGTAACTTAGTGACATTTTACAAAATTGTTTTGAGAAAATCAGCTACCAAGAAAAGGTCATGTCTGTTTTTTCTTATCTGAAAAGACAAAAACAGGTTCTTCCTTGATGATCCCTCGTTCTAAGAAGCAGGATTAATTGATGATTAACCATGCCATTGTGCTGACTTGTCTCGCCTTGATGTTGTGGCTTCAAGGGTATCCCTGGGAACTCTTATCATAGAAGAGTCTCACTGGAAATGAAATCTGGTAGCATGTCTCAGTGACCAGCCATGTGTGTCTGTGCTAGACACGCTTTCACTTCCTAGCTCTGTCAAAATCAGTGATGTGCAACATTTTATTCATAGATGGCCAATCTCTTTGGCTTAACCTCTGCAAACTCGGAGATTTTCAAATTTGACTTTTTACTAGTCAACCTTTTCTTGCTTTTTTCACTATGTATGAGCACTGGTTTCTAGAGTTATTATGTAATTGAACATCTTCTAATATTGATAGTTGTTTTCTGTGCATATGCCCTCAGTTTCTGACCTCAAAGGATCCTTTCCCCAAAAGTTTTATGCTCCACAATGTCAACCTCCTAGAGTTGAGAACGGGATTTACACAATATGATCTGGTTGGCATGGCTGCATTGCTTAAACTTTGTCCCAATCTCGAGACAATGATTCTACAATACCTTTTCAAGATAGGGGAAGATGTGAGTACTACATACTTTATCTTATGTTTCCGTATTACTTTATATTTATCATTCTCTTTCATATTCCATGCATCATATTTAAAATTTGATCTTCTAATTTCCAGGATAGGTTATCAGAAGAGTTACAAAATAAACCAGTTAACTTGAGCATGCCAAATCTCAAGCAAGTTACAATGAAAGCGTATACCGCAACAGAAGATGAACTTAATTTTTTGCAAATCTTGATTGGGCAAGGAGTTGCCCTACAAAAGATTGTGCTTGCTTGCACCCAAGTTGGCGAGGAGGGACAAATTGGTGAGAGGTCGCTTCCTATAGTGGTTCTATATAGAGAGGGTTCACAAGGTTGGAAGTGCTCATGGGCCCTGCACTCCGCAACACCGCATAGTATAGACTCTGAGCTTTAGATGGGGAATCCATTGGCTCATTCCAAGGTTTCTTGTTTTTTGTTTTTCTGAAAAAGGGTTTAAAATTAGATGATTGTTGCAGATATGTTTGGATTTGTTTTACTGATTATCTTTCCGTCCTATTTCTTCATTAAAAACACTGCAATTTTGTAGAGTAGAATGTTTCTTCTTGTGTTACAGAGGGGCGGAAAGGCCCAAAACTTCCATCCTCGTCTTCTTAGGAAATGAACTCCCAATACTTCTATTCATATAAAACAAAACAAAATTATATTTTTTAATTTTAAACTCAAGTGTTATTGTATATGGGCTTGCGGATCGGGTTTTTATGGGTCGGTGGGCTGAGCTTTAGACACCTTAGCCCAAGCTTAGTACACTGAAAAATGGGCCAGGCCAACCTAGCGGCTTGTGAACCCTTGGGTCCAATGATGACCCATATTTTTTATACAAATTTATAAATAAACCCAATCCTAGACATGTATTTATAAAAACCCAAGACTATTTAAACATAGTAAACACACCCAAAATCAACCTCAAAGTCAACTTTTTGGGTGTGTTTATAAATGAGTTTTGAGTGTGTGTAATGATGGGTTTTGGGTGTGTTTATAAAGTGTTTTGGGTGTTGGGTTTTTTTATAATTTCAACCTCCATTTTGGATGTTTTAGTGAAACTCCCTATTTTTTATTATATGACGTTTTCTATTAAGAAGCGTGATATTATACTAAACTTACATATACTACACGAATATTAGGATTCGAAGGAATCCTAATGGCTCCCTATAATTTAATGCTGCTTTGTTTTATGCATATTTTAAACTTTTAATTAATGCTAATTATTTTTTAATAATATTTTTTATTTATAAAAATGAACCAATTATATTGAAATACAAAATAATTATAGTATTTATGACTCACTAAACTAGGGAGTATGATTGGAGTTCAAATTTCTTTGAGAAGCTCTTAAGATGGAAATATTTTTGCATTTAGATTAAATTTTTACATAATCATGATTAAATTTTTACTTTATATTTATGAAACCATGATTATGCATTTAGATATGTATACTTGAGAAGGGCATTGAGAATACACTTTGGTCCTAATTTTTTTTTTTTTTTTTTTATAGTTTGTATTTTTAGTTAATTTTCCTAGACATCTAAAGAAACCCAGGCCCTAGAATATGGAGGAAATGGAAGAGGCGAGCAACCAAAACCCAAGAGCCACCGTTACCAATCGAAACCTAAACGATCTCCCAGAGGAGCTCCTCCTCCACATCCTCACCTGTCTTCCCATATTAGAATCGGTCCAAACCTCCCTCATATCCCAGAAATGGAGACCCCTCTGGTCTCGTGTTCCCTCCTTGAACTTCCTCTTCGAACTCTTCCCGCCATACGAGCCACCCTTAGATACTCGCCAGTTCTTCGCCGAGTTCATCGACCGCGTTCTTATTCTTCGCTCCAATTCTCCCATCCACACTTTTCGCCTCTCTTTCATCTACCATGGTCACTACCGCTCTCATGTCGACTCTTGGGTTCGATCCGCCATAACCCGCCTTCGCACACGTGAGCTCTATCTCGACTTCTTCATCCACAAAGATTTTCATAACGAAGAAACTCATAATCACAGGTATGATTTCCCTTTCTCTGTTCTGAGAAATGGGTGCGTTGCAATCTTAGGCCTTACGCGATGTGATCTTACATTGCCGGCTAAAATGTCCACGCTGCGTTTTTGCTCGATTGGGTCCATGTTTCTCAATGAGGTTTATTTGACGGACCAGGCCATGCGGGATTTGATTTCGGGTTGCCCCAATTTGGAGGCTTTGGATCTTGAGAACTGTTTGGCGCATCATCATATGAAGATATGTAGCACAAAGCTTAAGAGGCTAGCACTTCGGTATTTTTATGATTCTGAACTCGAAGAGACCATTTTGGTTGATTGCCCAAACCTTTGTTCGATCAGTTTTAATTGTTGTGCCTTTGACAAATTTGTACTTAAGAATGCGTGGTCCCTGGTTGAGTTTCGTGTCGATATTTTGCACAAAATCGATCGGTCCTATCGTTATTGGAACAAGGTTGTGAGGCTACTAGGACAAGCACCTAATGTTAAGCATCTTAATGTGCAGAATTGGTGGTTTAAGGTAATTTTCTGATTTTTGTTCTGGTCAGTTATCGTATTTCTGTTTCGATTTTGGTTAATTTCTGAATTGGTGATTTTGTTCTTTTTTGTATGTGGAAAGTATGCCAAAAAGTTTGAGGAATATGTCGTAATGTGGTTGGTATTCTGATTATGTGGATGGCTTCTCATAGATAGGGTGTATTTTGGACTTGGTGATTTAGCCGTGTATTTTTCAATAAGACTTTGTCTTCTTGGAATTGAAAGAGATGAGAACATGAAAGAATGTAAGAATTCTTAGCTTGTCATTTAAACTTGGAGTCGAAAGAAAGATGGAAAGGGTAATTAGTTGTTGAGGTCTGCTCATTATTGCAGGGTTTAGTCTAGCCAGATGGAAAGGGGGTAGGGAGCAGCGTATCCCTGGGAACTCTTATCGTAAAAGAGTCTCACTCGAAATGAAATCTGGTAGCATGTCTCACTGATCAGCCATTGTGATTCTGTCCCAGACATGCTTTATTCACTTTCTAACTCTGTCCACTTCATTGATGAGTGACATTTCGTTCATAGATGGCCAACGTCTTTGGCTTAACCTCTCTGAAAATTTTCATTTTTTGCTGCTTAACCTCTTTGGAATTTTTCCCTACGTATGACCACTGCTTTCTGAGAGCATTATTTTGTTGAACCTCTTCTATATTCTTAATTGTTTTCTGTGTATATGCCCTCAGTTTCTGACATCAAAGGATTCTTTCCCCAAAAGTTTTATGATCCACAATCTCAACCACTTAGAGCTACGGACGGGGTTTACCCAATATGATCTGGTTGGCATGGCTGCACTGCTTAAGCTTTGTCCCAATCTCGAGACAATGATGCTGGACTACCTTTTCAAGATAGAGGAAGATGTGAGTACTTTTACATACATAATTACAGCAATTCTAGATGTTTCTATACTAATGTTTTGTCTTTGTTTTTTCTGTTCCGTGCTCCATATCTGAACTTTGATCTTATAATCTCTAGGAGACTTTATCAGGAGAGTTCTCAAGTAAACCAGTTAAATTGAGCATGCCAAGTCTCAAGCAAGTTACGGTGACATCTTATACTGGAACAGAAGATGAAATTAATTTTATGAAAATCTTGAGTATGCAAGGCGTTGCCCTAGAAAAGATTATACTTGTCCTTGGCCATGTTGGTGCAAAGTCGCGTCTTCAAATGGTTCTATATAGGAATGCTTCACAAAGTTGGAAGTGCTACGCACCAGATCTCTCCCCCACAACACTGAATTATATAGACTCTGAGATTTTTAAACAGGGAATCAATTGGCTCTTTGAAAGTTGTCTTGTTTTTTGAATGTGGAAGTCTGCCAGGAAATCATTTGGCCTTGTAGAATTTACATGGAATCATTTGGCCATGTAGAATTTACATGGAATCACTGTTTTGCCGTCCCTGACCAATAACACTATGATACGCGTGATAACACTTACACGTGGCATAGCATTATTTGGCGGGATAATCTGTTTGTAACTAAGGTTTTCTTCAAAGGAACTACACTGTAAAAACGTCCGGTTTGTATTTGACTTGGCAGCTATAGATTCTGTGGGGCACCATCCCTCGCCACCAACTTTTTTCCTATTTTGATTGTGGTTCTTTGACCTCTGTACAAGTCAGCATTTTGGTGCAAGTATGTTCACATATCAGCGTCTCTGAATTTTTTTAAAAGCAAATCTTCCTTTTTCATTCTCTATTTTGTACTTGGATGAGAGTTGTTTCTTTTGTTAAGTTTCTTGATTGGAATCGAACTTGAGATCTCTTCTAATATTAGAGTTGATTGACATATTCCCCAAACAATGCCCTCCTTTCGCGTACACCTGAATAGGAGATTTTTTGTTTTGAAGCAGATGCTTTATAAATAGAACATCCTAAAAGAGTACACTAGATAGCAGGAAAATTGTGAGACCCAAACGGGAAAGCTACGTACAATAGGGTAATTTTAAAAGAAGGTTTGGTGCCCGACTTGAACCCTTGCATAGGAGATTAACAATCCTGGACACACGGCACTGTATATATAATGAGGAGATTGGCAAAACATTTTCTATAAAGGAAAAAGCTAAATATTCGATAATATTATCCTCATTAAGAAAAATTTTAAAACACAATTATTTTATCTTCAAGAGATAAATATTCGTCAAAAGTGAGTTGAACTAGTTGATCAAAGAAGAGAGTTCGTCTCTGTGTATTCAACTTTGAATCCCTTATTTCTAAATGAGATTAATTTAAAATACATTATTGCTTATATATAAAAGAAAAGAGATAAACACCTAAATTAAAGAATAAAACGAATATATGAATTTAATGTTTCAAGAAAAAAAGGGAACAAAAAAGAAGCAATACCTCTAGAATCGAAGAACATGGACGGGGCAAGGAATGAAAACCTAAACGATCTCCCAGAGGAGCTCCTCCTCCGCATCCTCACCTTCCTTCCCACATTAGACTCCATCCAAACCTCTCTCATATCCCAGAAATGGCGACCCATCTGGTCTCGTGTTCCCTCCTTGAACTTCCCCTTCGAACTCTTTCCTTCATACGAGCCACCGTTGGATACCCGCCAATTCTTCGCCGAGTTCATCGATCGCGTTCTCATTCTTCGCTCCAATTCTCCCATCCACACTTTCCGCCTCTCCTTCATCTACCATGATCACTACGGCTCCCATGTCGACTCTTGGGTTCGCTCCGCCATAACCCACCTCCACGCTCGTGAGCTCCATCTTGACTTCTTCATCCACAAAGATTTTCATGACGAGGACACATTTAATCACCGGTATGATTTCCCTTTCTCTGTTTTGAGAATTGGGTTTGTTGAAAAATTGGGCCTTACGGGATGTGATCTTACATTGCCGGCTAAAATGTCCACTATGCGTCTTTGCTCGATTGGGTCCATGTTTCTCGATCGGGTTTATTTGACGGACCAGATAATGAGTGATTTGATTTTGGGTTGCCCCAATTTGGAGGCTTTGGAGCTTCAGAACTGTTGGGGGCATCATCATTTGAAGATATGTAGCACAAGGCTTAAGAAGCTGGTACTTGGGTATTTTTATGATTCTGAAATCCAAGAGACGCTTGTGATTGATTGCCCAAACCTCTTCTCGATCAGTTTTGATTGCTGTGCATTTGACAAGTTTATACTTAAGAATGCGTCGTCCCTGGTTGAGTTTCATGTTGATATTGTGCACTTAATCGATGGGTCCTATTGTTATTGGAGCAAGGTTGTGAGGCTACTCTTACAAGCACCTAATGTTAAGCATCTTAATGTGCAAAATTGGTGGTTTAAGGTAAAATTCTTGACCTGCGTTCTGATCAATCATTGTTTTTTGTATGAGGATTTTGTTTAACTTTAAGTTGTTTCATTATTTTTTGTATAGTGGGAATTATGCCAGAAGTTTGAGGAATATGCAACAATGGGATTAGTGTTCTGGTTATGTGGAAGGCTTCTCCCAGATTTGCTAAATTTGGTCTATCAATGTTGTAGATTAGCTGTGTATTTTTGAATGAGACTGTATTTTTTAGTAATTGAAATAGATAATAAAATGAGAGCAAGTAAGGCTTTTTAGCTTGTCATTGAAGTTGAAAGCTTGTCACTGAGTCTTGGAGTTGAAAGAAAGATGGGAAAGGGTAATTAGTGGTTGAGGTCTGCTCATTTTTCAGCATCAGCCTAGATAGAGAAAATGATCAGTGCCTAATTTATACAAATTGGTCATGGATTGGTGTCCTAGGAAAGAAGTGGTCGAGGGACAGTACAGGACAATAACATGGTTGTTTATGGACTCTATGTTCGATCACTAACCAACTAGATTTGGGACTATTCAATGCAACTAACCTTTGGGAGTTAGATAATACAGCTTAGCATTTACTGTGCCAATATCGTTTTTGTTTTTGTTTTTTCTTTGTAAAAGGAAGGTTAGTATTCAGTAAGGATTACATTTATGTCGTTAAACTGCAATGTTTATTGAAATTAAATATCCTGCATTTACAGTTTTTTAGCTGGCATACTGACATGATATGATAGGTGAATTTGTCAAGAAAAGTAAAGTTCCATTTGTTCTTTTTATTGTACCACATTTCTTTTACGGCAATAAGTTATTAAACTTTCATAACAGGTATTGAGTTCTCATTGAGAATGGTATAAATGCCAATATTGTAACTTAAAGACATTGTACAAAATTGTTTTGAGAAAACCAACTACCAAAAAAAGGTCCTGTCTGTTGTTTCTTATTCGAAAAGTCAAAAACAGGTTCTGCCTTGATGATCACTCGTTCTGATAAGCAGGTTTAATTGATGATTAACCATGTCATTGTGCAAAGTTAGTTGTCTCTCCTTGATGTTGTGGCTTCAAGGGTATCCCTGGGAACTCCTATCATAAAAGAGCCTCTGTGGAAGTAAAATCTTAGCATGTTGTAACCAGCCATGTGATTCTGTGCTAGACATGCTTTAGTCACTTTCTAACTCTGTCCAACTCATTGATGTACAGCATTTCATTCATAGATTGCCAATCTCTTTGGCTTAACCTCTGCGAACTCGGGGATTTTTTGAATTTCACTTTTTACTGATTAACCTCTTTTGGCTTTTTTCCCTACGCATGACCACTGGTTTCCAGAGATATAATGTTATTGAAGATCATCTAATATTAATAACTGTCTCTTATTCATATGCCCTTAGTTTCTGACATCAAAGGAGGATTCTTTCCCCAAAAGTTTTATGCTCTACAATCTCAACCTCTTAGAGCTGCGAACAGGATTTACCCAATATGATCTGGTTGGCATTGCTGCACTGCTTAAACTTTGTCCCAATCTCGAGACAATGATTCTAGAATACCTTTTCAAGACAAGGGCAGATGTGAGTACCACATACATAATAATAGCAATTCTTGATGTTTCTGTGTTACTTATGTTTATCCTTCTTTTTGTTGTTCCAGGCTGCATATCTAACATTTGATCTTCTAATTTCCAGGAGAGTTTATCAGAAGAGTTGCTAAATAAACCAGTTGAATTGAGCATGCCAAGTCTTAAGCAAGTTACAATGAACGCATATACCGGAACAGAAGATGAATTCAATTTTATGAAAATGTTGATTGGGCAAGGAGTTGTCCTAGAAAAGATTGTGTTTGTTCCCGTCCAAGTTGAGAACAGAAAAGTTGTTGAGAGGTCACTTCCTCCAGTGGTTCTATATAGAAAGGGTTCACAAGGTTGGAAGTGCTCACCGGACCTCTCCTTCTCAGTACTGAGAATTATAGAGTCTGAGCTAAATGGGGATTAGGGTTTAAAATTGCATGGGGAATCCATTGGCTCATCCAAGGTTTCTTGTTTTTCTGAAACTGGGTTTAAAATTAGATGATTATTACGAATATCAATATTATGTTTGGATTTTGTTTACGGATCATCATCCGTCTTATTTCTTCCTTAACAAAAATTACATGTGTATGTGGGGGCCGAAAGGCCCAAAACTTCTCTATCCTTCCAATTCCTTGGTGATCCCAACAAAAAAAGAAAAAAAGGAAAAACTTTCCTCAAGCAAAAAGGAAATATAAAAAGAAGTTGCTGTCTTTATATATATATATATATATATATATATATATATATATATATATCGGGTTTCTTCGTATCTTATTCTAACACCTTACCCAAACCATGGAAACCAGAGCTGCAAAGAAGAGAAGGCTTCTTATGGAGCAAGAAAACAAACACAATGAGAAAATCAAGGACAGGCTCAGTGATCTTCCAGATGATGTCTTGCACCACACACTCTCCTTCTTACCCATTAAATCTGCTGCACGTACAAGTACTTTATCTAAAAGATGGAGAAAACTATGGGATTCCTGTCCAATTCTCGACTTCTCCAAAGCTTGTCGTCTGACAGGGCTGCGATTTGGAAAAAAACCAGCTACGGTTGGGGAAGTTTATGACCGGCATAGCAAAGTAGTTAATGGCATTTCCAAAGTATTGTCTGGCCGCCATGAAAACTCTAATATAGAGGTTTTTGAGTATGCTGGTTATATGAACCCTAGTTGGTTGCTTGATTGGGGTCCTTGTCTGGTGAAGCATAGGGTTGAAAAACTTGGTCTCGATGTCTGGTTGGTTCACTCGCTTGACTTGCCTTGCTCTCTATTTGAGTGTAACTCACTGAGGAGCCTCACATTGGAAGCCACTCGTTCTGAACATTGCCTCCTAATTAACAATCCCGACACCCGGTTTTGGCTTCCATCTTCTTGTGCTCGGGCTGCTAGCGGCCTTCGCTCTCTGTCTTTAACTGGAGTGGATTTCGCGGGCAACGTGTTATTTTCAGATCCTTCTTCGTTCCCTTCCCTTGAGAAATTGACTGTAGATCATTGTAGAAGAATCAGCCGTCTCAAAATATGCTGTGCCAACCTCAAATGCATAGAAGTTTGCAGTATGGATGTAAAAAGCCTGGACATATCTGGAATGAAACTAGAGAAGTTGACAGTCAAACTCTGTTTCAACGGATGTGGCAAGGGAAGTAGTGTTAAGATTTTGGCTCCCAATCTACAAACTTTTTGTTGGAACGACAACGACTTTGCCGAGAAGTGTTTGATTCAGAGCTTTCCACAGCTCATGGAAGGTGAGATTAGTTCTTGTGTGCTACCAGCCAACGTTAGCGACGTGAAGGCTCAAAGCGCAGCCAATCTTCTTTCCTCACTGTCCCAAGTTGGGAGCCTTTGTTTGTCCTATCGCATTCTTGAGATTTTGTCGAAAATATATCTTGAATTCGATGGTCTACCATATGCATTTATGAACCTCAAGACCTTGCAAATTTATACTGATTTGAGAAAAGCTGATATCCCCGGTATAGCTTGCATTTTCAGGAGCTCTCCTGCAGTCCGAAATCTCACAATTACGATAACCGCTGGCCGTGATATCCATAGCCCACCTGCTGGCTGGGAAAATCAAGCTCAAAGTTTGAGCTCCTTCCTATGTCACCTAAAGGTGGTGAATATTGTGGTTTGGACAAATACGATACATGAAAGTGTGATTAACGTAGTGAGGTTTTTGCTTCAACATGGAAGAGCCCTGCAAAAATTTGTCATTTCTTCTTGGCACTCCAAGGTCCATGATCAACTTGCTACGTTATTTCCTCGGGCATCTACTCATCGCGAAGGCTCATGGTCATACACTAATTTTTTAAACACATAGACATAGATGATCATTACGGATACCACATATTGAGTTGTATATGTTGTTGATTTGGGATATTATCAATTCATAAATCTGGCGTTCAGAATTGCAGAATTTTGCTTAAACTTGCTAGCAAACTTCAATATTTTATTCAAAAGTTCTCTTTATATTTGTCAAATTCATCCAAACTCCCGTTTGTATATATAATGGTAGTGACCTTTACTTGAGTGTGATTCTCTGAGTCTAACGACATGTTTGATTTGGTGTTCATCTTCTTATATTAGGGCCATTAGCGGTCTCCGCAAGCTTCACACTTTGTCTCTAACTGACGTGGATTTTTCGGACAAAAAAGTAAATTTAAAAACTATGATTGTTTTTAAAAATATGAGTTTTCAAATAGTGATTTTAAGAATGAATAAATTTGACATTCGGCGTGCAATATGCCAAATCATTACCTAACTCATCGTATTCAAATTTGAGTTTTGCATTTGACGTTTCCTTTTGGAGATGCTAGTGCTAACTCTTAAGTTGAGGGATCAAATCCAACGGAAATTTCTTCAGAAGCCATTTTGTAATGCAGATAGATAAGATCGACAATGTTTATAGCTATGCCAAATCAAGTTTGTAATGAAGACAGAACTACAAAACACGAGATAGTTGAAGAGCTCAAAATCATCCGCAACTACTATTGGATCAAATCCTAACAAACTGACTACTAGCAATTATATATATGTCCTCAGGTGGGTTCCATTAGCAGCTTCATCCCTTACTGTAAGCATTATTCATATTTTCTTCTAGTTTCTATTGAAACTTATATATGTATTTTTTTTTTCTTTCTCAATGCACATAGTTTATGATTAGAAAATCTTTCCCTCTACTTTTTACTGTCCAAACCTTTTCAAAAGATATTTAAGAGGGTGAAAAAAGCTTGGAAGCATGGTAAGGGGGAGCTTGGTGGATTATGTGATGAGGGAGTTTGTTGATATTGGTAAAAGTGGAAGAACTACAAAGGAGAAGCTTAAGTGTAGCTTATTTGGTGATTATGAAGGTATATACATGTGTATAGATATGTACTTGTAGGATAATCATGTGTATAAATTTGGCTTAGGTTTATTCTTGTAATTAGGCATACATCTAGGTGCCTTCGAATACTTTCATTTTTCTAGATTTTATTTTGTTTTGTTGTACTTTTGAATATTAATAAACAATTGATATGGTTTTTTGTTTGATTCGAGACTTGGATTTCACGTTTGGAGACTAAAATCAAATTTTGGAATACTAAAATAGTTTTTACAATATTTTTGGGTATTTAAAAGAATTTTCTAGGATTTTTAAATAATAGAAAATATTTTAAAAATACTTTTGAAAATTAAAAATAGTTTCTAAAGTCCATAAAATAATTCAAAATATAATTTCTAAAATTAATTAAAATATTTAAATACTAATTATTCACTATAGAAATAATGACTAAAAACTAATTACTAATCAAAGTAATTAAATGAGGCTAAGATATTACTTAATTACAAATATTACACAAATAATCTAATTTGAACGAATGTTTTTTTTAAAGTCCAAAAATAATTTAAAAGAATTAATTATTATATACTGAATAATTAAAATTTTAAAATACTAATTATTCAGTAAATAAATAATAATTGAAATATAATTTGTAATTAAAGTAATTAAATAAGTCTAAGATATTTCTTGATTAAAAATTTAAAAAAAAAATAAAAATGCGAGTATATATAAACAGTATAGCCGCGCGGCTATAAAAATATTCGAATATATTAAAAGAGTATAGCCGCGCGGCTATACTATTTAAATATTCGAATAAAATTAAATGGTAAAGCCGTGCGGCTATACTATTTAAATATTCGAATATATTACAATCGTCTGTACTAGTTAAATATTCTAATATATTTAAAAGTATAGCCGGTAGGCGATACTATTTAAATTTTCAAATAAATATACCCAGTATAGCCGCGCGGCTATACTCATTAAATGTGGAATATAAGAGGAACTGATTGGTGTTGTGGCATCCTCATACATCCCAAATGTAAGACACCTTGCTCACTGGAAAGCAAGCCTTCGGGAGTATGAAAAATCTGAAACAACATAAGTCGGAAAAAATTTGAAACAAGTTACAGAACAAAAATAACAATTAGTAAACTAATATATCCTAAACAAATTACAAAACGTAAATGGAGCACACTTATCAGGAAAATTTAAATCTCCATAGATCCTGTTCAGGAGTTTAAATATACCCTATCTTTGCAAGCATCTAGAACAAATGAACACATCTATAATAGAGGAGAACTGGAAGATTCAGGAACATCATGGTATTAGAGGGCATGTGAATAACAGTACATGTGAAATTCTAGAATAAAGGACGTGAACATTTTCTAGAACAAATGAACACATCTAGAATAAAGGGCATGTTACCTGAACATTTTCTGAAAGTGTATCATGTGAATAACAGTACAGAAGACTTTCCAAGCGCTGCCACAAAGAATGAGTTCCAGTAAGCATTCATTAATGTGTTCCCACCGGCCTAAATAAATAAACATCCATCGAAACTGAGATATGCATAAGCAAATGACCTTTTCAAACTCCACATAGGTTTCTCCAGCTGCAATGGACATCAAAGTGGATAACGAGGAAATTGCTGCTTCTTGTTCAAATGAATTAGAGCTGGACAACCACATTGGTCCCAGTAGGGTCTGCACATGATAACCACTAACTGGCGTGGATTTATCGGATGGTGATTTATTTTCGGATTCTTCATTCCCTTTCCTTGAGAAAGTGACTATACACTCTTGTGTTGGAAAGCCTCATCTCGAAATTTGTTGTCCAAAACCTCAAAGATCTACAAGTTTGCAGCATCAAGATGAATAGCGTAGACATATATCTGGAATGAGACCAGAGACCTTCAAATTCACCCAGTGTTTCGGAGAATACTGTTTTAACATTTTTGCTCCCAGTCTACTAAGTTTTTATTGGGCAAGTAACAACTTCGCTAGGGAATGTTTGATCCAGAGGCTCCGGAAAGCTGACATATTATCCGTTCACAGTCAAAGGAATTAAGATTCGTAGTACAGTAAATCTTTTTCTCCGCAATCTCCCTAGTTCAAAACCTTAGGTTATCCTTTGAAATTTTTGAGGTGAGTTTACCTATCTGTTTTCTTTAATCTACTAGCTTGTTTTGGATACACATAATTTTAATTTGGTAAGGATCGACATTAATAACACATTACTCAACACACCTATGTTAATCTTGAGAGTGATCAGCACACCCAGCACTAATCTGGCAGCAGCTCAGCAAGCATCTTTGAGAAAGGATAAAGAATATACTTCGCCCTAGGATTTCTTTGACTCTATATAAAAGCATTAGCAGCCGCACATTTTGTAACAATTCTTACACTGTCTGATGATTTTATCAAAAAGATATTTTAAATTCGGTGGTCTGCCATGTTCATTTATAAACCTCAAGAGCTTACAAATTGATACCAGTTGGGGCAAATCTCACATCCCAGGTATATCATGCTTATTCAAGAGCTCTCCGGTAGTCCACACTCTTGGAATTGAGATAAAGTCTTTTTGTAAGCCAGACAACGTAAGTTTTGGCATATTTCTTCTTTTATATATGTTGTTTATGACAGGACCCGCCGAATTTTCCCAAACCGAGGCGGATCTCGTCTTAACATCATCGATGCCGCCCACTTACTAAAACCCAAGACATTCTACCAAAATTTTGGCAGAGTCTCCCCTGTAAAATGCTCAAACCAACAATAAACAACCTGCAATAATTTACATCAATATACAACCCAACTGCCAGCATGCTTTTACAAACTACAATCCAACACAAAATGGCCTCCGGCCTCAAGTAGTAGCCTAACATGGGCAATAACAGAGCGTCTACAGAATTTGTTTACAACAAGTAGGGGAGTAGAAAGAATTTATACAGACCCTATTAACAGACGACAAGTTCGAGCTTGTGACTTGCTCGAATGCCTTCAGGAGCAACTACTGTCTGGGGGCAAAACAGAAAGATGTGAGTGGACAGAAATAAAGTTTCACTTTAAAGCAACATAGTAACCCCGCCATGTAAAAATAATGCTCTAGCATGCAGTTTCACAATTCAGAAACCAAAACTCAAACACAAAAATTCCCAAAGTCCAAAACATCTCCACATCTCAAGCTCATAACTCATTTCCCAAAATATATGCAGCTCTCAACAACCCGTACATACCCATATATAAATATATATATATATAGCTAGGACTCTAGTATAGTATATATATACTCCTCTCCATACTAATGTACCGGGGAGACAATCCAACCGGGGGATTGTTAGCTGGTACGCAGGATTTCCGAACACTAACCCGCGTCCAGGGATGAGTAGTCCAACCGGGGGACGGAACTCCATAGCTCACACGCCGGCACTGCCAACGACATGTGTAGCTCACAAATCTCATAACAAGTCCTACGCGTGCAGACAGTATCATCACCCCACCGGCACGCCAACGACGTGTGTGATGATACTCAAGCAATATACATACTCTCCCATACGCCGGCACTGCCAACGACACGTATGGAAAGTGTCTCACACACCGGCACTGCCAACGCCATGTGTGAGACCCGTAATCTCATGGCCTTCCCACCCCACCGGCACTGCCAACGACGTGTGTGGGAAGCCTAGTAACTAGGGAAGGGTACTCACCTACCATACTCATATCTCACAACCATCCATCAAACTCCTATCTTTCCACAATCTCACCACAACAACCTCTCATACTCTATACATAGACAATATAGATAGCCATCCCAAAATCCATATCAACATAATCATCGTACTCAAATATATATGTCTATACTCAAAATATATAGCCAAGACATATAAACATATTCAAACCATCAACCAAAGACTTATTAAATCAAAGTCACCATCATTTAAAGTATATGCACAAAACTTTCATAATTAAAAAAAACCATGCATATGCTTAAAACAAAGTCCACTCACAAGTAATCCCAAGCTGCCCGGCCCCGTGAGGGTCCCGCCTGCTGCGAGTGATCAACCGAAGTACCTATTCCAAGATACAAATCCTTGATTAACAGTACGTACTTCCAAAACGGAAATTCACGAAAGGAAATACTTAAATCCCCAAGTTCCCGGTGCGCTCACGTCCAAAGGAACATCCTAGGTCCGGTTACAGATTGGAATTCGCTTCCCAATCGCACGGTGATCGCGATTTCCCTAAACTTCACATTCTTGAATCGGAACATCCGGGGCTCCAATTCACGATCCGCGAATTCCTATAGGTTTCTAAGAGTACCTAAATCAACATACTTCAATTTGGAAACGATCCAACGGTCAGAACTTATCGAACCCGGATAACGCACAATATGCGAAATCCGTTCGATAGTCAAACGATATCCAAATTGAGATCCGCGAAATCCTACGCACTCGTGACAACCTAAGGATCTCAACAGGACGAAAAACAACTTCACCCACCTTGCCCACGCGCCGCCACACGCGCCGGCAGCGCGCGGGTGTGTTGAGAGATTTCCGGCGACGGAAAATCTCCAAACCAACGCTCACCCTTCCAATCCTAGATACTACTCGAAGAATGGAGCAACTTTTTCAACTACGGCAACGTCCAATTCGGACGGCAAGTGGCCGGAATTTCAAATTGAAATCCGGCCAAAACCTAGGTTTCCAATTCGGTTCCAAACTTCAATTTCGATCCAAACCTAACCCAAAGTCAGCTAGAACACGTAAAAAGGAGAAGAAACCTCACCTGGTTCACCGGGATTGGACGGCGGAGACGACGGCGCAACGCCGTGAAAATTCCGACTTGAACCAATCGATAACACGGCCGGATTTCGCGTTTTCCGGTCGGGATAACCGGTGGGTTGTGATCGGGGCTTCAAGGTGAGTCGAACGGACCGGTGCGCTCTTCCGTTCTGTGAGATTCAAGTGAGAGAAAGAGAGAATCGGGGAGAGAGAAACGGGAGAGAGAGAGAGAGCGTACGCGGGAGGGAGAGAGAGAGAGTGAGGTGAAAATAGTAAAAATCTGATTTTTACTAAACCCTTCGGAAAATTTACGGTTCTGCCACCGAACAAGTTTTGATCGCCAAAGCTTCGTTAAATCTCCGATTCAGGCCTACCGCCTGTCTACGGTTTCGTCTCAGTACCACCTACGCAACCACACCACTCACGGTCCCAAAATCTTCCCGGATAAGAAAGTGACCAAAATCACCCTTAACCCAGGAATAATTTAATATTTTCCCTTAATTAAATTAAATAGGAAAATAAACGGGGTCGGGGTGTTACAGTTTACACTTCTTAATTAGGTCCTATGCATATTTACTGTTGAAATATATATATATATATATATATATACATACACAATCCTCTTCTAGACATGCCCATATTCTCTAGAGAGATTCACTATTATACTCAATATAGGAGCCCAAATTATAAAAAAACCTCATATGAAATAGACTTTAGAAACACACTCAAAGCCTATTTACAACATAACAAGAAAGCGTTTAACTTCTTTTAAATTATAAAACTGTCATTGATTTCTTTAAACAAACCCAATCCCAAAACCTCATAAAAAAACCCAAATTATTCAATAGGGCATTAAAGTAATTTAATAATTAAAATTAAATTCAATAGGGTCAGCTTTCATTTTTTTGGGTTTTTTTTAGGTTTGTTTATAGAAATTAAATAATGTATGATTTATTTATAGTTTTAATGCTAAGAATAGGTATATGACTAAATATCTCTATTCTCTATGGTCACTCCACTGTTCCTACATGACTTTCAAATTTAGTCTGTTATTCAAAGTCCCTTAATATATATATATATATATATATATATTGCCTAAGTTAGGAAGGAGAGGGGTGAAACTCACACACACCGTGGAGTTTGAACTCAAGACCACTTGTAAGCACACCAAAGACATGAGCTAATCCAATGAACACCCTATTGGTGTTAAATTTATTCAAACTTCCATTTATGTATTGGTCGAGAACTTTCTCTTTTCATATCCCTTTTATATTATACAACAATACTAGTGTTTGGGCCTAATTTGACACACCCAGCCCAAAAATCAAAAGCTCATATCAATTTTGGACAGCCACCAGCATTCCCTAAATAAATGGGCCAAGATTACACATTCAGCCCAACATTGAAGGCCCAGAATAGCAAGAACAAACCACAAGGACCCAAGCAGTTTGGATTTTGCAAATAAACCGAGAACAAGGGCCCAAAATCCAAGAAAGCCCAGCCCGGAATCTGTCAAAACATGACAATAAACTTGGGCTTTCAGAAAACAGAAAGAAAGAAACTAGCCCATAGCTCCAGAAAACTCAAATTGGGCTTGGTATGATTAAAAGAGAAGAAAAGCCCAATAAATTAGAGGCAGACCCACGTGATTGTTTGGAAAAACTTTGAAAAGTCAACATTTTCAACTGGGTTGATAAGAGAGTTAATAAGGGCATGTATGAAAAAGACATCTCTGAAATCTCTGCCACCAGAAGATCAAAATTCTTTTATATATTTAGAGAAAATTCTACTCCAAAGAAAGGCACAATTTTCAAGAGATAAGCAGACTGCGTTTTTGAGATAAGTAGAAAGCAGGGAGTTGTTCAAACGGAAAATCAAACTAACCATTACAGTTTGAGCTCTTACAAAAAGCAATTGAATTAGAAGAATGGTTAGGTTATCTTTCAAGAAAAACAGGGAAGTGATTGCCTTAGGAACTGACTATTGAGAGCTTATATACCAGAATTGATAAAACCCCATTTTCCTTTGCATTTAAAAATGAAAGATCTTTTGAGAATTGTTGCCGCCCATTATTAAAAGAATTAGAAACCCCACTCCAAAAAACATTTCTTATAAATATATGAGAAGGTGAACAATCAAAGGGGACAACCAAAAAAATCAATCAAAGACAAAAACTCAAAATGATCACTTGATCTTAAAGAATTTTCAAACAAATTGAAGCAACCAAAAGCTCATTGAGCCATAAGAAAGAAGCTAGATACAAATCAAAACTTCCAGTTTCAGACTTAGAGAAAAAGTCATTCAAAACGAGGTTTCTCTCGTTACAAATTTGGTTCAGCAAAAGTCAAATCAAGCAGAGTCTGGGTTTTTACAAATATGAAAACCTCAACAAATTTATCAAGAGCCCTGATCAAGCAGAACAGGTATCATAGTGTAGTTCCACTCAGTGATCCTTAAATCCACCACTTCGCCTTTCGCATGAAGAAGCCGCACTCGCTTATTCAAAAGCCTTCTGGGCTTGAAATAGATTAAAACTCACAAACTCGAACATTGGCATCGATTCACACCTGAAGCTTAGCAGTGAAGTTGTTGATCCAATCCAAAGACAGACATACCCAGTCCAGCCCGAATCGAAGCTTCCATCCATGCATAAATGGAAGTCCAGCCTTCTTTTTGTCTTTCTAGAGTTGGTTTTTTCCTTTTAAGTTTTGTAAAAGGGAGTTCTGCCTGAAAACAGTTTACTTTCTTATCATTTATTATGGCCAAAACTACCAACCTTGTATTGTGAAAACTTGTGAAGTCCTCACCAGTCTGAGGCAAGAAAAGAACTTACTTGGGAGATATTCCTCACCCAAATTCACAACCGCTTGTTTAGAAATCAGTAGCTTGGGGCGCAAGTTATCTATTTTAAAGTATGCTAGGATTTTTTCATTGCTAGCAGTGGCACGCTCGCACACTAAAGAAAGTTGACTTGTTGACCAGTCAATGGTTCTCAAGGCAATGAAGAACTTTACCCTACCATAACAGGAACAAATAGTTTGAGTAAAAATCAGATTTTCAGTTTTTACCCCTCACTCTCTCTCTCTCTCCTCCTGCGCGCACAACCATCTCTCTCTCTCTCTCTCTCTCTCTCTCTCTCTCTCTCTCTCATTTCTCTCTCCCCGACACCGCCTCTCTTTCTCTTTGGTTCTCTCAAGACCGCCACACTGGACGTGAGACCGGTCCCGTCGCTTGCCTCGACGCCCGGTCAAGACCCACCGCTTTTCCCACGGAAAACCCGATTCTAGCCGACGGTAGAGACTGGTTCAAACCGGATTTTTCACGGCGTTGTCGTCTCCGCCGTCCAATCCGGTGAAACAGGTGGGCTTTCTCCCTCATTTTATCTGCTATAGCTACCTGTTGTGTAGGATTGGATTAATTTCTTGCCTAGAATCCCGATTTTGAAACCTAGGTTTTGGCTGAATTTCGGGTGGAAATTCCGGCCACTTGCCGTCCGAATTGGACGTTGCTGTAGTTGAATAAGTTGCTCATTTCGTCGAGTAGTATCTAGGATTGGAAGAGTGGCTCGTGATTTGGAGATTTTCCATCGCCGAAAATTTCTCTACACATCCACACGGTACCGGCGCGTGGGCAAGGCAGGTGAAGTTTCTTTCTATCTTGATGAGATCCTTAGGTTGTCACGAGTGCGTAGGATTTTACGGATCTCAATTTGGATGTCGTTTGACTATCGAACGGATTTCACATATTGTGCGTTATCCAGGTTCGATAAGTTTTAACCGTCGGATCGTTTCCAAACTGAAGTATGTTGATCTAGGTACTCTTAGAAACCTAGAGGAATTCGCGGATCAAGAATCAGAGCCCTGGATGTTCCGATTCAATAATTCGAAGTTTGGGAATTAGCGATAATCGATTGGAAGCGATTCCCAAACCTGTAATCGGACCTTAGGATATTCCATTGGACGTACACGCACCGGGAACTTGGGGATTTAAGTATTTCCTTTTGTGAATTTCCGTTTTGAAGTGCGTTATATTAATCAAGAGTTCGTATCTCGAAATAGGTACTTCGGTCGAACATTCGCAGCAGGCAGGACCCTCTCGGGCCGGGCAGCTTGGGATTATCTGTGAGTGGACTTTGTTTTAAGCATATGCATGGTTTTATTGATAAAAGATTTGTGCATATATTTTAAATGGTGATTTTGATTTAATAATTATTTGGTTGATGGATTTGAATATTCTTATGCGTGTTGACAATATATTTTGAATATGGATATATTCGAGTATGAGGAATATGCTATATGAATTTTGGGATGTCTATCTATATTGCCTATGTATAGAGTATGAGAGGTTGTTGTGGTGAGATTGTGGAAAGAGATGAGTTTGAGGGATGGTTGTGAGATGCATGAGTATGTTAGGTGAGTACCATTCCCTAGTTACTAGGCTTCCCACACACGTCGTTGGCAGTGCCGGTGGGGTGGGAAGGCCATGAGATTGTGGGTCTCACACATGTCATTGGCAGTGCTGGTGTGTGAGACACTTCCCATACGTGTCGTTGGCAGTGCCGGCATATGGGAAGAGTATGTATATTGCTTAGTATTATCGCACACGTCGTTAGCAGTGCCGGTGGGGTGATGATACTGTCTCTGCGCGTAGGACTTGTTATGAGATTTGTGAGCTACACGTGTCGCTGGCGTGTCGGCGTGTGAGCTATGGAGTTCCGTCCCCCGGTTGGACTACTCATCCCGGACGCGGTTAGTGCTCGGAAATCCTGCGTACAGCCAAACAATCCCCCGGTTGGATTGTTTCCCCGGTACATTAGTATGGAGAGAAGTATATATTATATTATAGTTATAGTTATAGATATATATATATATATATAAGTGTTTACGGGTTGATGAGAGTTGCATATCTTTGGGAATGAACTTGTGATTTGAGATTGTGAGAGCTATTGGACTTTGGGATAATGTGTTTTGAGTATTTGGTTTATGAATTGTGAAACTGCATGCTAGAGCATTATTTTTACACGGTGGGGTTATTGTGTTGTTTTAAAATGCAAACTTTATTTTTGTCCACTCACATATTTTTGTTTTGCCCCCCCAGACAGTAGTTGCTCTTGGAAGCGTTCGAGCAGGTTGCGAGCTCAAAACGTTCCATCCGTAGATAGAACTTGTGTAAATTCCTTCTACTCAACTGTTTGTTGTAAACAAATTCTGTTAGATGCTCTGTTATCGCCCATGTTAGGTTGTTACTTGAGGCCAGAGGCCACTTTATTTTGGATTATTGTATGTTGAAAGCATGCTAGCAGTTGGGATTTATATTATGTAAATTATGCAGGTTGAATGTTGTTGGGTTTGAGCATTTTACAGAGGAGGCTCTGCTAAAATTTTGGTAGGATGTCTCGGATTTTTAGTAAGTGGGCCCGGCATCGGTGTGATGTCGGCACCAAGACGGGTCCGCTCCAGGAAATTCGGGTCCTGTCAACTAGAGGCACCAACTTAAATATCAACTTTTAAATATCAACTTATGTGAAATGCAAGATGGCAGTACATGTCATTTTAGCTATAGAATTTTTACAAGGAGAATAGTTTTGCCCTTCCCATTTACCACTCAGAATTGGTCCACCGTCCATCCTGCATTGAATGAGAACAATCGACCCTCTCCATGCCCACAACAACATCGTCCCTCAACGGAGAGGGCAAAATGTATTGAATTGAACTACAAACGTAAACATTGAACTTATTATTTGGTTTCACAAGTCATATGATGAAATTTTCATGGGCCCTCAACATAAATTTGGATCTAAACCAGAAAAGCTATGAAGGCATTTCCGATGATTGCAGCAAGTCTGCAGTATACCCACATGGACATGGATCTCTTCAATCATCAATATTTAGACAACCCAGAAACTGCTCCCATTGAAGAACAAATTAGAACCAATTTCCAGAGGAAGGTTACATAACATTCTGGCCTGGGAAGAGCAAATCAAGACGGCATAAGCCATTTGAATAACAAAATCAAATGAGATTTACCAATATGATGGTGTTATTGTGACGGTGGAGGAGACGATGTTATGAAAAAGGTGTTGCTATGTCCGGACAATGTCGGGGACGTCGACATCGTTGGAGACAGAGGTCCAGTTATGTGGTTAATGGAATGGTAAATTCTTAAGCCCAAAAAAATATATATATATAGGCGTGGCAGTTGACATGTATTGCCACATTAATACGCCATGGTAACTAAAAATTGGGATTTGAGTTGGTGCCTGTATAGCTATTGTTAATAATAGTCATAAAATATTAAATGAAAACAATTAATGTATGAATAATATCTAATTTGGAATCTACCTTCTCTTTTTATGTATATTTATATATATAGATAAAAAAAAGAAAAGAAAAAAGAACGAATAAATTTGACTGGTGAGAAATGTTCTGCAATATGCCAAATTACGACGTAACTCATTCTATTCAAATTTGAGTTTTGCATTTGACGTTCCCAAGTCTTCGGCTTGTTTCCAAGTGGTTTTGGGTTCAAAAACCCATGTACCTCTGTGTGTATGTGAATTTTACCCCATTTTCTTCCTAATTTTGGTATTTAAAAAAAAAAATTAAGAAAAAGAAGAAGACCAGCAATTTTCGTTCAAACGGACTCAAAGGCCCAAAACTTCATTCACACGAAGGCCCAAAGCTTCGTCTATTCTGGTGGTATTAGAAAGAACTTCCAACAAAATTTCTTTGGTAAAGCAAAAGGTGAACAAAATAAAGAGGAAGCTGCCGCTTATCAGGTCTTACCCTAGACCATGGAAACCAGAGCTGCAAAGAAGAGAAGGCTGATAGAGGAAGAAAACAAACGCAATATTGGAGGAGGCAGGGACAGGTTGAGCGATCTCCCAGATGATATAGCGCACCGCCTACTCTCCTTCTTACCTACCAAATCCGTTGCAAGAACGAGTGTTTTATCTAAAAGGTGGAGATATTTATGGGCTTGTTTTCCTATCCTCAACTTCTCCCAGGTTTATGATCCTTGGATGACAGACATTATAGCAACTGAGGATATAATATCTGCAGTACTGTCTCGCCGCCATGAAAACTCTAATATAAAGTTTTTTGGTTTTAAGGGTTATCTGAAAGCTCAATGGTTGCATAATTGGATTCCTTGGCTGGTGAAGCATAAGGTTGAAGAACTTGTGCTCCATATCTTGTCCGGTACTGGCATGGTTGATTTTCCTCGTCCCTTATTGCAGTGTGATTCACTGAGGAGTTTCACATTGGAAGGCAAATGCCCTTTCCTTCGGTTTTCATCTTCTTATGTTAAGGCCACCGGCGGTCTCCCCAACCTTCACACTTTGTCTCTAACTGGCGTGGAATTCTCGGAAGATGATTTATTTTCGGATTCTTCATTCCCTTTCCTTGAGAAATTGACTATAGACGATTGTGTTGGAATAATTCATCTCAAAATATGTTGCCTGAAGGTCAAAGATCTACAAATTTACAGAATCCGGAGGATGAATAGCCTGGACATATCTGGAATGAGTCTAGAGACTTTGAAAATCAACAATTGCTTCCAAGATATGCGTGTCAATGAATCTTGTGTTAATGTTTTTGCTCCCAATCTACAAAGTTTTTGTTGGGTAGGTAGCAACTTTGCTGTGAAATTTTTGATTCAGAGCTTTCCGATCCTCCGGACAGCTCAAATAAATTATCACTTCCCATTCACTAGAATAAAGACTCAGTGTGCTGTCAATCTTTTTTCCGCATTCTCCCAAGTTCAAAACCTTAGTCTATACCATCAGATTTTTAAGGTGAGTTTAGCTTTCTGTTTTCTTTAACTACTTGTTTGGAGAAACAATAATTTCAATTTTTTTTAAAGATCAATCTGTGGTAAAATATATTTTTATGCTGCTTACTTATGTGTGCAGATTTTATCAAATATATATTTTGAACTCGGAGGTCTACCATGTTCATTCAAGAACCTCAAGACCTTATATATTAGTACCAGTTTGAGCAAATCTGATATCCCAGGTATAGCATGCTTATTCAAGAGCTCCCCGGTTGTCCACAAACTCGGAATTCGGATATACTCTTCTCGTGGACCAGACAGTGATGTAAGTTTTGGCATATTTCTTATTTTATGTTCTTCAAACTTCTTAACTAGTACCTACGAATATTTACTTACTTTATATATATATATATATATATATATGTGTGTATAATCTGACTCACAAACATATTGTAAATTTTAATTTCAGAAATGGGACAATTATTTGTTCAATGGCCGCTACACTGAAGAGCAATTCTGGGAAGCTCAAGCTCAAACTCTGAATCCCCTCCTATGTCACCTAGAGGTAGTGAAAATTTGGGTTCCCAGCAGAGACATTGACCACGAGCGTGCGATTAACATGGTAAGGTTCTTGCTTGAACATGGAAAGAACTTGCAAGAAATGATTATTGCTCCGGAATATCCCCAAGCCTACTGTGTACCTGGTTGGAAGAATAAAATTATTGTTGTAATAGAGGGACTTCCTCGGGGATCGGCTAATGTCAAAATCTCGTGCGTAAAATGCTAATTAGGTTTTGAAGTAATGTATGTCACCACTATCTTTTTGCTTTACTCTCAGAAGAGAGAGAAGTTAAACGAACCAACTTATCTCAAGCGATGCACATTCGATATTTTCCTTTTACAATATACTTGCAAGTTGTAGGATTGTTAAAACTAAAATAGGTTGCTGGCTTTATCTAAAAAGTGGAGAGCAATTCTGGGAAGCTCAAGCTCAAAGTCTGAGTCCCTTCCTATGTCACCTAAAGGTGGTGAAAATTCAGAATCTCAAAGATATGAAGCATGAGGGTGTGATTAACATCGCAAGGTTTCTGCTGGAACATGGAAGGGACTTGCAAGAAATGATTTTTGTTCTACAAAAATACAAAGACTACTATATTCCAGTTGATATAACGGCTGCTTGGACGAAGGATGACATTGGTATAATAGAGGGACTCCCTCAGGGATCAACTAATGTCAAATTCTCATGTACTTAATCGCTAATTAGGTTATCTCAAGCTGCCAAATCTCAAACAAGGAAGGCGATGCAATTTTGGTTTTCCCTTTACAATAATTGCAAGTAGTACATTTTTCAAACTAAAGTTGGGAATGTTTCTGGTTTGTGTTGCAAAGGGGCTGAATCATTCTTGTTGTGTAAGAAAAGTATTAACTTCCAACAACATAGAGGAAATTTGACAATGATGTTATGAATTCATAAAATCAGGCGTTCAGATTGTAGAATTTTCGCTCAAACGTTGTTCAAACTCCACTCTTTTATTCAAAGTCTCATGGTATTCAAATTTGACGTTTCCTTTTGGAGATGCTAATGCTAACTCTTAAAGTTGAGAGATCAAATCCAACGGAAATTTATTCAGAATCCATTTTGAAGTATGCAGTTCATGTTATAAGATCTGGTATGTTTTGTTTGGTTAATAACCATTTAAAAAAAAAAAAATGGTTACAAAGGGACCCAAAAGGCCCAAAACTATAGTTACACGCCGAAGGCCCCAAACTTCGTTCATTCTTGCTGACTTCCAATAAAATTTCTTTGGTAAAGCAAGGGGTAAATAAAATAAAGAAGAAGTTGCCGTCTCTTTATGGGGTTGCCCTAAGCCATGGAAACCAGAGCTGCAAAGAAAAGAAGGCTGATTGAGGAAGAAAACAAACCCAACGGACGAGGCAGGGACAGGTTGAGCGATCTTCCAGATGATATAGCGCACCACATACTCTCCTTCTTACCTATCAAATCTATTGCAAGAACAAGTGCTTTATCTCAAA
Source organism: Prunus mume (assembly GCF_029339155.1). Classification (NCBI taxonomy): domain Eukaryota; kingdom Viridiplantae; phylum Streptophyta; class Magnoliopsida; order Rosales; family Rosaceae; genus Prunus; species Prunus mume. The sequence continues at coordinate 22,213,882 of NC_142701.1, read as the reverse complement.
AATGGAGATATTCTTTTCCTATCCTCGACTTCTACGAGCTTTCTCATGGTTGGATGATTAAGGAGTCTAAGGCGAGAGAAGATTATGATGAACAAGTTAAAAGAATATTATCTTCAGTATTGTCTCATCGCCATGAAAACTCTAATATAAAGTTTTTCGTTTGGAGGGTTATCTGAAAACTCAATGGTTTCATGATTGGATCCCTTTGCTGGTGAAGCATAGGGTTCAAGAACTTGTTCTCCATATTTGGTTCAGTCCCCACGCGTTTGATTTGCCTTCCATATTGGAGTGTGATTCACTGAGGGGTCTCACAATGACAGGCAGTTTTAGATATGAACCCAGAACTCCAAGAAATCTATACCGGTGGCAGCATCCGTTTTGGTTTTCTTATGTTAAGGGTACCAGCGGTCTCCGCAAGCTTCACAATTTGTCTCTAACTGGCGTGGATTTCTCGGATGGTGATTTATTTTCGGATTCTTCATTCCCTTTCCTTGAGAAATTGACTATACGCTCTTGTGTTGGAAAGCCTCATCTCGAAATTTGTTGTCCAAACCTTAAAGATCTACAAGTTTTCAGTGTCAGCCAGTTGAATAGCGTGGACATATCAGGAATGAGACTAGAGACTTTGAAATTCACCCAGTGTTTCGGAGAATGCTGTGTTAACATTTTTGCTCCCAATCTACAAACTTTTTATTGGGCATGTAACTAGTTTTCTGGGAAATGTTTGATCCAGAGCTTTCTGATCCTCCGGAAAGCTGACATATATTATCCGCTCACTGTCAAAGGAATTACGATTCATAGTACAGTACACAGATTTACATGTCTTTTATATATGTTGTAGAGATGATCTTTGAGTGAATATCTACAAAATAGACAGTTTGAATTAGTGAAATACAATGCAAAGTAGGGGTGTCCCTTAAATATTATTTGAGGGGTCCCTCAATGAAAGCTCTCTGTACATATATATCTCTGCCTCACAAACATATTAATTGTAAATTGTAATTCAGAAATGGAACAACAATTTGTTGGACAATGGCCACTACACTGAAGAGCAATTCTGGGAGGCTCAAGCTCAAACTCCGAGTCCCTTCCTATGCCACCTGAAGGTGGTGAAGATTAGGGTTTTCCGAAAGATTGGGCATGAGGGTGTGATTAGCATAGCAAGGTTCTTGCTTGAACATGGAAAGAACTTGCAGGAAATGATTATTATTACTCCGAAGTAATACGAAGCCTCTGATGTAGCAGCTTGGAAGGATAAGATTGGTATAATAGAGGGACTCTCTCGGGATCAACTGATGTCAAAACCTCATACTTAACTGCTGATATGTAGTTTTGATGTTCTGTGTATGTTGCTTAATATCGTTTTGCTTACTCTCAGAAGAGAAACTCTGAAGAGCAGTTAAATGAACCAATTTATCTCAAGCTCTAAGAAATCTCAAACCAGGAAAACGATGCGTATGTGGTATTTCCTTTTACAATACTTGCAAGGTGTAGATTTTTAAAACTAAAATGAGTTGCTCCTAAATTGTTGGGTGAAAGCCCTTCCTTCCCCATCTTATTATCTATTCATAAAAATTGCATGACTGCTGGAATGTTTCTCGTTTGTGTTGCAAAGGGCCGAAATTACAAAAACTTCAACATTCATATTTTGTAAGAAAATTAACTTTCAGTAATAGAGAGGGAATGCGGCAAAGATATTATCAATTATAAATTATGGAAAGGTTTCTTTTAGTTTTTATTTTTTATAATACAAGTGATAGTCTAAATTATAAAGGAAAGGCCCGTTTGACTTCACAGATGGTCAAACCCACTCTGATAACATGAAGGAAGTTGAGGGCCCGTTTGGTATCCTACTCAAAAACTATGATTCTTTTTTGGAAAAAAAAAACATGAGTTTTCAAATACAAAATTTAAGATCTAAAAGCTTATTTGGTGTTGAACTTCATACCTATTTTTAAGATCTTAAAATTTGTTCAAATTAATTATTTTTAATTGAAAAAATACATAGAAGAAGTTGAGGATGTAACACCCCGACTCCAAATTTATCCCATGTTTTAATTAATTTGAGTGAAATTAAGAATTTACCCGTGGGATAGGGGTATTTTAGTTATTTTCTTATCTGGAAGGAATTTGGGAATTCCGATTGTACCGTTGCGTAGAGCACGGCGAGATGAGTCCGTAGAGATGTAGTGGGCTTAAATCGGAGCTGTAACGAAGAAGTTACGGGCAAAACATCACCAGTGACAAAATCGTAAATATTTTGAAATGGGTTTTTGGTTAAAAGACGGAACTGCCCTCGTCTCTCTCTCTCTCTCTCTCTCCCGCGCGTCTTTCTCTCTCCCGACGGCAGCTTCTCTCTCTCTCAAACTCCGCCACCGCCCATGGCAGCGACGAGACCGGCGCCAAAGGGACCGGCTCACCTCGCCACAAGACTTGGCCCTTCCCGACATCGGCCGCCGCTCGCCGGAAAATACAGGTTTTTGGCGGTTACTTGAAACTCGCGGCTCGGTCTCCCTCCTCCGCCACCGTTTCTGGTGATTGAGGTATGAATTCCTACCTATTTTTCATGATCTAGCTGATGGTTGGGTAGGATTGCATCAATTTTGAGTGTAGGTAGCTCGATTTACGAATTGGGTTTGGCCGAATTTCGAGGAGATTCTGGCTACTTCCGGTCAGTTTTTGGGGTATGCCCAAGAACATAAGTGGCTCCAAATTAGGTGTATTACCTAGGGTAGGAGTCTTGGCTCTTGATTTGGAAGTTTTCCGGCGATGGGTATTGCTTTAGACACCCACGCTGGCGCGCGTGTGGCAGCGCATGGGCACTGTAGCTGAGGGGCATTTTGTCGCACTATGATCCTCTCAATGTCACGAGTGCGTAGGTGTGCTCGGATCTTATTTTGGGTACCGTTAGAGTTCTGAACGGATATCACATATCGCATATTTTCCAGGTTCGCTAGGTTTGGACCGTTGGATGGTCCTGAAGTTATAATATGTTGATCTAGGTATTACCAGGATCCTGTAGGATTTGACGGATCGTAAAATGGAGTCCCGGATACTCCGAAAATGCCAACCATAGGGTTAAGGTTTTAGCGATCATCCGATCGTGAGCGATCCGACCGTCCGATCTAGACCAAACTTGCAGGACGTGTGTCCTAGACCTTGTAGAACCTATAGGAACTTTCAGATCATAATTTGGAGGTCGTGGGCCCCGCGGGCCTGTTTGACCAAGTTTGAGTAGTTTGACCCTGGGTTGACCGCTAGACTTTTGTTGTAGTTCTACCATCCCAGGAGGGTTAGAATGACTTTAGTGACAGGTCTTGAGCGTTGTTGAGTTAAATGGTTTATATGCGAATTTAGAATATTATTATATGATTTAAATTGCGAAATTATCAGATGCTATACCAGGGTTGAGGTTTATATAGGAGTAGAAATTATATATTATATATTTAATTGTGTGGATGTATAAAGGTAAATAAAGCGATCGAATGTTAGTTCACAGTGCTATACGCACTACCCCACGTATCCCCCCATATTGTGATTATGTTGAGGCCTTTAAACCCGTGGTGGTGAGAATGTAGCCAGCCCAAGTGAATGAGATGATGGTGGTGAGAATGTAGCAGCCCAAGTGAACAGATGATGGCTGGTGAGAATGTAGCCAGCCCAAAGTGAGCAGATACAATGGTGGTGAGAATGTAGCCAGCCTAGTGTTGAGGTCGACGCATCTTTGGATTAGCCGTGTTGACAGACCCCATATGTGGTGGGTGCGTCCCGACGTATGAGGGGAGATATGATTGTGTGAGGGCTGGTGAGAATGTAGCCAGCCCAATGTTGAGGTCGCACACGCCTTTGGATTAGCCGGCATGTTGATGCACCCATACGTGGCGGGTGCGTCCGACGTATGAGGGGAGATATGATTGTGTGAGGGCTGATGAGAATGTAGCCAAGCCCGGTTGAGGTCGCACGCGCGTCTTTGGATTAGCCGGCGTGTTGAGACCCCATACGTGGCGGGTGCGTCCCGACGTATGAGGGGAGATGTGATTGTGTGCGGCTGGTGAGAATGTAGCGAGCCCGTGTTGAGGTCGCACGCGCTTTGGATTAGCCGGCGTGTTGACACCCCATACGTGGCCGGGTGCGTCCCGACGTATGAGGGGAGATATGATTGTGTTTGGTGTGTTGTGATGGATAAATCCTAGAATGTATGAAATTGTATGGCGATAATGGTTTATTTGATATTAGGAGCCAGGATAGATACGAAAGAGCTACGTGTGGCTTGATCCCTTAGTAGGGTACGTAGGCAGCCTGAAGTTACTAGGTGCAGCCACAGATTAGACTCCACTTAGGTGGTCTTATTGAGATTGGTTCGGACATCGTTGTTGGTCTTGAAACTTGGTTGAATTGAGGCTTGTCCTGTGGACTAAGTAAGTGAAGGTGTGCATAAATAGATCTTGAATTTGTTATATGCATGTTTGATACATTAAGTTATTTAAAAAACTTTGTGGGCAGTTCTGCTAGAATCATTTGAAGGCCGGAGGCCATTTGTGTAAATTGCATGAGATTATATTGTGCGTGCTGCCGGTTAGGTTATAAAATGTGTTTTATGCAGGTGGAAATTTTGGGAAATGTTAAATTTACAGGGGAGACTCACAAATTTTGGCAGAAAGTCTCGTGCCCTTAATCCTCTTTGGTAAACGAGGACGTAGTTCTAAGGAGTGAACCCGGTGGGTGTAATGCCGGGTCTCCATGAGGTTCGCCTCGGGTTCCGAAATTCGGGACGGGTCCTGTTAGAGGACCTCTATCTCTACCTCTCTCTTTATCTGATAAACCAACAAAAATTAGGGTTGCTGCTGTCACCGACTAGATCTAGCCAAAGCCATCATCATCGACGAGATTTGGGCCAAAGCCGCCGTCACCGACGATGAAATCTGGGCCATTGACATCTTTGTCTTTCATTAGAATGGTCTCAATCGCCTATCTAATCCGGGGATGAGTTCGATGGAGCCTCTTCTGTCGTTGACTCAGTCAATGGTTAGAGTGAGAGGAGATTACGTCGTTGACTCAATTGATGGTTATAGAGAGAGAGAGAGAGAGAGAGAGAGAGAGAGAGAGTAAAATCTCACTTTTTTTGTTTTCATTAAAGGGGGTGTTTTTAAATTTTTTTGGGTTTAGGTTTTTAAAAATGGGCCTACCAAACAAGTTTTTGTGGTTTTGGACTTAAAATTTATTTTTGAGTTTATAAAATTGGATGCAAGTAGGATAACAAACGGACCCCCTGAGCTTCCACTCCAAAACCATTTGGCAATGGGGGAGTAACCCAACTTTTTATAAACTCATGCTAAGTCCCTTAACTTTTTTTATTTTTATTTTTCTGAAAAGTCCCTTAACTTTTTAATGTGGGACAATATACCAACAATTTCCATAGGCATGGACTCGTAAATCTCAACACGAATTAAGTTTTATTTCCTCGATCGCATATGGTGTTGTCATTTCGCACATATTATCAATTCATAAATTTGGCATTCGCTTTATATTTGTTAAGGGTATGTTTACTAATCAAAAATTGGGATAAGTAAGAATCGGAGTAATCAGGAATTAACAAATGTCAATAATTGAAATCAAAACCAATTTGATTACCAAAATTCCCTTACACAAAACAAATTTATTTTGTTCAACTAGCAACATAATTTTTCTAATGAATTTAATTTCATATTTATAAAAAATAAATCAAATTTTATAGGTTTAATTATTTATTTTCAATATGTCTAAATACATAAAATTATAGATAGAAGGTAAAAATTCAATAACATATTTTGTTGCATGCAACATTCAATAAAAAAAAAAGAAAAAAAAAAGGATTTGCAATAGAAGAAGAATATGGCCATGAGAGAGAGAGAGGGAGGGAGCGCCTGCAGATGATGTGAGAGAGAGGGTGGATTTTAGTGCTATCTTAAAATATGAGAGTAGTTTTGGTATGAAAAGTTGATTCCTGTTCACACTTCTCCAATACCACATCCCTCATCAGTAATCTCATTCCTCCAAAATCAATCACATTATTAATTTTATGTGGGGTCCATGCTGTCTTTGATTCCTAAAGTGTTGGTAAACAAGGGACTGACCTGAACTGAAAATCACTCCTTTTCCTTCCATTCTCAGTCTCCTTTTGTAAACATGCCCTAATTTAGAGTGCTACTAAACAAGCTCTTTATTGAATTATTAATTTACCCTAAAATAAAATAACCAAAACGGATATAAACTCACAATTTACATTGTATCCTATACTTTTGAAATATAAATAAATAATAAAGTCTCATCAAACATAAACACCCTCCCGACACAATTTACATATGTGGTTCTATCTCACTCTCTCTCTGAATTTTGGATGATGGACTCTCAACCAGGCCTACGAATTGAAGTCCTCCATCATTATAGGAATCTCTCCTAACTCCAAAACCACCCTCTAGTGACAATCCAATTCCGATTTCTATGAAATAAAGCTTACCAATTCTGTAATAGGGAATAATTTTATCAAATTCTAAACTAATAATTCCCCACAAGTACTGTAATTGGTTATCAACTGTAGCACCTAATGAGGAAGGTCTGTGTGAGAGAAGAAAAGAGAGTGAGGGGCGGGCCCATGGCTGATAGTGGAGATAGTGAGTGCGGTAGCCATGGCTGGCAGTGAGGAGGCTGGGTCGGGAAGGAGGTAGTTATTGCTGGAACATTTTATTTTATTAATTTTTTATTTCAGAAGTATTGGCTAAGAAGGTGCAAATGGTGAGTGAGTTTTAGGTTAATTAAATTTTGGTGACGTGGACTTATTAGAATTCATTAGATTAATCTAATGGTTACTATTTGTTTAAAAAAGTGTTGTGTGATAGTATATTAGGGTGTAACAGGGGTATTTTTGGTAATTAAATAAGGTGTATTTAGTTAATTTTACATTTTAATTAAAATATTTAGATGTACTTAATTAATTTTAGGGTTCGTTTAGCATCACTCTTTTTTTATTGTCTAAAATTCACTCTAAACTTCCCAAATACACAACTTTATAAATTTCCTTCAATAACTTTGATTATACTCAAACTTTCATGAACTCCTTCATCCTGCAGACTTCTTTAAACCTAATTGAATACTCCCCTAAATAAAAAAGAGTTGCCGTCTCACGTTTCTCAAGTCCCAAACCATGGAAACCAGAGCTGCAAAGAAGAGAAGGCTGATAGAGGAAAGAAAACAAACGCAATGGGCGACGCAGGGACAGATTCAGTGATCTTCCAGATGAAATATCGCACCACATACTCTCCTTCTTACCCATGAAATCCATCGCACAAGTAAGTGCTACATCGAAAAGGTGGAGATCTCTATGGGCTTCCTTTCCTATTCTTGACTTCTCCGAGGTCTGTCCTCTCACCTTCCCGTTCTTTCAAAACAAAAGCGTTGGCCAAATTTATGATCAACAACTTAAAGTAGTGAGATTTATATCCTCAGTATTGTCTCGCCGCCATGAAAACTCTAATATAAGGTTTTTTGCTTTGGCTGGTTATGTGAATTCTGCTTGGTTGCATGATTGGATTCCTTGGCTGGTGAAATATAGGGTTGAAAAACTAGTTCTCAAATTCTGGTCTAGGGGGATGTGTGATTTTACTATACCTCAGTGTTTGTTTGAGTGTGATTCACTGAAAAGTCTCACATTGGAAAGTACTAATTTTCCATGTCACCCACCCCAAAAACCCCAAACAACTTCAGAAGAACAATCTAGGTTTTTGTTAGTTCTCTAGGGAGAAGAGAGGCTTAGGATAATAGCTTGATGATGAATAGAAAGCTTTTGAAAGGATAACAAGATAATTTTATTTTATTGATTGAAATAAGAAGGATACAAGAGCTTTAGAGATAGTTGGATACAAGAGGTGGCTGATGGGGATTTGGACAGCAGTAGTTATTCAGCTCTTTCTAACTTGAATACATAATTGGGCTGCTATAGCTATATATAGAGTAGCTAAACCGACTCTGTACGTTGGCTTTTTGCTTAGTTAGGTCAGTTTGCACAGTAACCGACTTTGTCTAAGTAATTTCAGCCATATTTTGCAGTTTTCTACTAGAGCTTTCTACTAGCTTCATTAACTAGTGTTTAGGGAATACAACCACCGACTTTTCATTCTATATTATTCTAGAAAATTCTGCTGTCTTGTAGAAATCTCTCTCAAATGTGCATTAATGTTTAACACTCCTCCTTAATGCACATTTGTGTAATTCCGAGCATATTACGTAGCATTTCGAATCTTAGTCTAGGGAGTGCCTTAGTAAAAATGTCTGCAATTTGCTCCTCTGTCTTGCAATACTTGAGTTCAACCTCTTTGTTTGCTGAGACTTCTCGTAAGAAGTGATGCTTGATGGCGATATGCTTTGTCCTGCTGTGGAATACAGGATTCTTCGCCATTGCTATAGCAGACTTGTTGTCGCAAAGTATTTCAGTAGTTTCTGTTTGACACTCTCCCATATCTTCAAATATTCTTTTGAGCCAAATAGCTTGACATGCTGCTGCTATGTACTCGGCTTCTGCTGATGATAGAGCCACAATCTCTTGTTTCTTTGATGACCATGAAAATATTCCTGATCCAATTGTAAATGCATAGCCTGATGTGCTTTTCATGTCATTTACTGATCCAGCCCAATCACGGTCTGTGTAGCCAAATAGTCTTGGATCTGTTGTGGGCTTATACCATATGCCATAGTCAATAATTGTGCCTTGCAAGTATCTTAATATTCTCTTTGCTGCTCCATAGTGTATTTGACTTGGATTTTGCATAAATCTTGATAGTAAGCTCGTCGCATACATGATATCAGGTCTTGTTGTTGTTAGGTATAGTAAGCTCCCAATGAGACTTCTATAAACTGATTCATTAGCTTTACTTGATCCATCTTCTTTTCATAATTTCTCATTGGTGATAAGTGGAGTAGCTACAGTCTTGCGCCTGTACATTTTGAACTTTTTCAAAAGATTCCTAGTGTACTTTTTTTTGGCATATGAAGATTCCATCTTCTTCTTGGTTTATTTCGTTGCCCAAAAAATAGTGCATCAACCCAAGGTCACTTATCTCAAATGTTTTCATCATATCTTTTTTGAATTCTTGAATTATTTTTTCATTGTTTCCAGTGCAGATGAGGTCGTCCACATATAGAGAGACGATCAAGATATCAGACTTACCTTGAGTTTTAGTGTAGAGAGTAGGCTCGCTTTTGCTCCTCCTGAAGCCTGCGTTGATGAAGTACTTGTCTATGCGGTTGTTCCATGCTTGTGGTGCTTGCTTAAGTCCGTACAGGGCTTTCTTTAGCTTGAATGCTTTATTTTCTCCTCCTTGCTCTATAAATCCTTGTGGTTGCTCCACATATATTTCTTCTTCGAGCTCTCCATTAAGAAATGCAGACTTTACGTCTAGCTGATAAATTTTCCATTTCTTTTGAGCTACTAATGCTACCAGTGCTCTTATAGTATCAAGTCTAGCAACTGGTGCAAAAGTCTCGTTGAAGTCTATGCCCGGCTGCTGTGAATAGCCTTTAGCTACTAGCCTTGCCTTATGCTTTTGTATTGATCCATCAGGATTAAATTTGGTCTTATAGACCCATTTAACCCCAATGATTTCTTTGTCTTTTGGGCGATCAACGAGTTCTCATGTTTTGTTTTTCTCAATTGTTTTAATTTCTTCTTCCATAGCTTTTCTCTAGATTTCTTCTTTTACTGCAACTTCAAAACTTTCTGGTTCTATAGTTATGAAGTTGCAAGTTTCATATATATCTTGGAGTGATCTGGTTCTTGGTTCTAGAGAGCCTTCATCTTGTATAGCTGGAGGAGTTGTAGGTTGAGAAATCGTACCTGGAGTTTCTTCAGTTTCCTCTCTGCACGGTTGTGTTATAGTTACACTTTTCTTTTCAACTTTTTCTTCCTCCCAGTTCCATGAAGCCGATTCATCAAACTCAACATCTCGGCTTATCATGAACTTCTTAGTTTTGGGATTGTAGACTCGATAGCCTTTAGATTGAGAACTGTATCCCAGAAATATACCAACTTCAGATTTTTCTTCTAGCTTGTGTCTTTTCTCCTTAGGAATGTGCACATAGCAAATGCATCCAAATACTTTGAGATGCTTTGCTGATGGCTTTATATTGCTCCAAGCGTAAATAGGAGTCTTATTTTGTAAAGCTTTTGTTGGGCATCTATTTAGTAAGTATACTGCTGTATACACAGCTTCTGCCCAAAATGTGTTTGGCAAGCCTTTTTCAAATATCATGGATCTTGCCATCTCCATGATAGTTCTATTTTTTCTTTCTGAGACTCCATTTTGTTCAGGAGCATAGCCAACTATTAGTTGATGCTTTACTCCTTCATCTTCACAAAATTTGTTGAATTCTTTAGAGGTATATTCTTTTCCTCTATCACTTCTTAGAGCTTTAATATAGTGGCCACTTTGTTTTTCGACATGGGTTTTGAATTTTTTGAAGATATTAAATACTTCTGATCTTTCTCGCAAAGTTGTTTGCCAAGTTGGCAACCTTCACAGACATCATCAAAGGTCTCTCATCATATTCTTTTGATAAAGAGTTTTAAAGTGCATAAAAATTAAAGTGGCCAAATCTTTTATGCCATAACCATGAATCTTCTACTTTTGCTTTCATGGCTGTGGCTTTTACAAGTTGCCATTGGATAGGAAAATTTCTATTTTCCATCTTTACTTTTGTTATTATATGATTTTTATTTCTTTTATCGAATATTGTGTAGGAGTCTCCAGAAAAGTGCAGAGAGTATCCATTTTCAATCATTTGTCCAACACTTAAAAGATTATGCTCCAGGCTAGGTACCAGTAGAACATCTTTGATATATTTAGTTCTTTTATTAGTTTGAATAGAGATTGTACCTTTTCCTTTTGTCTCCACCAGTGTTCCATTTCCCAGTTTTACTTGTGATTTTACTGACTTATCTGTGTTGGAAAAGATACTTTCATCTCTAGTCATGTGGTTACTACAGCCGCTGTCAATATACCATTTCTTGTTGGTTCCTTCTGGTGTGGCTTGATTAGTATAAAACACATGTTTATTCTTCTCACTTTTTTCTGTGTAATTGGCTTGATAATTCTTGGTTCGACAATCTTTTTCTATGTGCCCAAATTTTTTACAATTTCGACATTTGAGCTTGCCACGGAACCAACAATATTTTTCTAGGTGGTTTGTATTTTTACACACCCCGCAGGGAGGATAGTTTTTTCTTTCCTTTATTTCTTTTTTATTTCCCCAATTCTTATTGAATTTATAATCTTCTCTTCTAGAACTTTCTCCAATTTTCCTTTCCCCTTCTTTAGTTTTCTGAGACCTTAAATTTAGTTTTGACTGAAAGGCGCTTTCAATTGAATTTTCATTTCGCCTACTCAATCTTTTCTCATAAGCTTCAAGAGAGCCAATTAGTTCTGGCACTGACAGACTAGTTAAATCTTTTGTCTGTTCAATGGCAATAACTAGAGGATCATACTTATCAGGAAGACTATAAGTATTTTTTCTACAATTCTTGAGTCATTAATATTTTCTCCACAGGCTCTCAATTGATTAATTATTATTTTTATTTTAGCATAATAGTCTTGTGTGGTCTCAGAATCCTTCATTTTAATATTTTCAAACTCTCTTCTCAAAGTTTGTACTTTAACTGCATGTGGTTAATCTTCTCTTCTAGAACTTTCCCCAATTCTTATTGCCATGAAATTCCTCCTTTAAGGTATTCCATGCTTCCCTTGCAGTTGTGGCTCCCATGATTCTTGGAAAAATCGTATGCAAGGCTTGTTGCAGTGATGACCCGTCCCGAATTTCCGGAACTCGAGACGAACCCCGTGGAATTCCCAACCTCACCCCGATGTCAGGCCCACTTATGCAAACTTTAACCTCTTTCTCTTAAAAGAGTAAGGGTACAAGACTTTCTGCCGAAATTTCGACAGTCTCCTCTGTAAATTGAACATTTCTCCAAAATTTCCACCTGCATAAGATACATTTTTATAACCCAACTGGCAGCATGCACAAGATAGCAACATGCAATTCAGATAAATGGCCTCCGGCCCTCATATACTTCAAAACAAATTACCAACACATTTCTTACGCCAAATAATATAATCAAACGCACTTATGCAAGCCAAAAGTAATTTATATCATTTAGTTTTCCCAACCAATTTAGCATACGAGGCTCCAACCTCCTAACACAAACGCATCTCATTCTCACTAAAATAGTAGGACCAACTACCAGGTCCGTATCATACTCAATAAAACCACCTAAGTGGAGTCTAATCTGTGGCTGCACCTAGTAACTTCAGGCTGCCTACGTACCCTACTAAGGGATCAAGCCACACGTAGTTCTTTCCCTAAAACCCTTTTTCTCTAAATCACAATTCAACAATACTCACAAAATCTCCCCATACGCCGGAACATCCAAAGTCACGTATGGCCTATCCGCACGCCAGATAAACCTACGACACGTGGGAACTCATCATCATATCACATATATCCCCTCATATGTCGGGACGCACCCGGCCACGTATGAGGTCTGTCAACACGCCGGCTACTCCTACGACATGTGCCACCTCAACACAATACAATATCACCGTTCATACGACGGGATGCACCCGGCCTCGTATGAGGTCTGTCAACACGCCAGCTACTCCTACGACACGTGCGACCTCAACACAATATCACATCACCCCTCATACGACGGGACGCACCCGACCACGTATGGGGTCTGTCAACACGACGGCTATTCCTACGACACGTGCGACCTCAACACAATATCACATCACCCCCATATGACGGGACGCACCCGGCCACGTATGGGTCTGTCAACACGCCACTACTCCTACAACACATGCGACCTCAACACAATCACAATATCACCCCTCATACGACGAGGCGCACCCGGCCTTGTATGGGGTCTATCAACACGCCGGCTGCTCCTACGACACGTGCGACCTCAACACAATATCACATCACCCCTTATACGACGGGACGCACCCGGCCACGTATGGGTCTGTCAACACGCCCACTACTCCTACGACACGTGCGATCTCAACACAATCACAATATCACCCCTCATACAACGGACGCACCCGGCCTCGTATGGGTCTGTCAACACACCGCTACTCCTACGACACGTGTGACCTCACAAGCATATCACAGTGTAATCAATATCCGGGGAGGTACATCGGGTAGTGCGTATAGCACTCCAAACTAACATTTTATACTCTTTTATACCTTCGTATACACACATAATTGTATACATCACATATAATCCTCTATTTCGTAAATCTCAACCCTGGTATAGCATCCGAGAATTCCTCAATTTAAATAATATAATTATCCTAAATTCACATAATCCACATAACTCGACTAACGGTCAAGACCTATCTCTACGGTCAGTTTAATCTTTCTAGGAAGGTAATACTACCTAGGAAGTCTCATGGACAACCCAAAGTCAAACTACCCAACCTTGGTCAAACGGGCCCGCGGGGCCCACGACCTCCAAATTCCGATATGACAATTTCTATGAGTGCTACATGGTTTAGGACACATGTCCTGCAAGTTTGGTCCAGATTGGACGGTCGGATCGCTCACGATCGCACGATCGGACGGTTACTAAAACCCTAACTCTAGGGTTGGCATTTCCGGAGTATCCGGGACTTTGTTTTACAATCCGTCAAATCTTACACGATCCTAAGACTTCGCTTTTTCGGGTTATTGGAATTCTGTTGGTTTGCATGAGTGGATTCCTTGGCTGGTGAAACACAGGGTTGAAAACCTAGTTCTCAATTTCTGTTCGAATAACGTGTTTTGTAGTCCAGGTCCGCCACCTCCAACAAGTTTAGGACTATAACTTGGGTTTTCGTCTTCTCATGTGAGAGATGCAGGCGGTCTCCGCTCACTTCGAACTTTGTCCCTAACTAACGTGAATTTATCAGATGTGTATGGTGATTTATTCTCAGATTTTTCATTTCCTTTGCTTGAGAAACTGACTATAGAGTCTTGTAGAAGCTGTTAGCTGATGTTACTAGTGACACGTGTCCTTGGTGAGGTGGCAAGTTTGTTAGCCCTTCACGTGCTTAGTAGTATGATTAGTTAGTTTGTTAAGCAATCTGTTAAGCAGGTTAGCTTATGGTTACACAGCTATATAAGCTTGGGTCTGTGGTTTATTTAATAATATGGAAAAACACAATTTCTGAGAATATACAGAGCTTTACTTTTTCTCTCTTCAGCACTTCTTCTTCTCCATAGTTAACATGGTATCAGAGCTTCAGACTCTTGATCTCCACTTCTGCTCCGCTTGAAAAGCTTGATTCTGTACCTTTCATGGCGAGTTTCATCGTGTTGCACAATATTGCGATTCTGGATGCGATTCTTCGCTTGTGTTTGAGCTTCTTCTTCATTTAATAAATTCAGCTCTGGTATGAATTCTAAACTTCTTCTCTGCATCGACATTGAATTTAGGTCAAATGATTCAGTGAATTGAGGCATAAAGCTCCTATTATGGCACGAAGCCTATATTGAAGCACGAAGCTGTTTAATTTATGATATTTTCTTTTTCCTGAGGCACAACGCCATTGTTGAAGCACGAAGCTTTTATTGAGACACAAAGTACAGATCGAGGCACGAAGCCCTGTTTTCTTGAAGCACATAGGTTTTCTTGCTTACGTTTCATATCATCAGTTGATTGTCAATCATGACTTTTACGATGCCTAAAATTGAGGGTTTATTAGGAGTCTTAACCATTAAGCTGTCAGAAGATAATTTTGTCAAGTGGCAGTATCAATTGCAATCTGTGCTACAAGGATATGATTTGTATGGGCATTTTGATGGCACTACTGTGTGTCCACCGAAATTTACAATCTCTGAGTCAGAGGGAGTCACAACAGAGATTACTGAAGATTATAGGTCTTGGATTCAAGTTGATAAGGCACTTTTAAGTCTTCTTATTGCCACATTATCCGATGATGCTATGGAATATGTCATAGGTTGTAAAACGGCAAGGGATGCTTGGTTGAATTTAATTGATAGATATGCCTCAGTTTCTAGAGCACGAGTTAATCAACTCAAGACTGAATTGCATACTCTACATAAGGGCAGTGATTCTATTGAAAAGTTCTTGCTTAAGTTGAAACACATTAGGGATCAATTGTCTGCAGCAGGAGTTCACTTAACTGATGATGACATTATCATTGCTGCACTTAATGGTTTACCTCCTGAATTTGACATGATTAAAACGATGTTAGTAGCAAGGGAAACACCTATCAATCTCAAGGAATTCAGAGCTCATTTGTTGTTCTCAGAATTTTCTGTGAAAACCTCAAGGATCTACAAGTTTGCGGAATGGAAAAAATTTGCCTGGACATATCTGGCATGGGACTAAAGAGATTGGCTGTCAAACTTCATTTAACAAGTGCCATCAGCAATAGCTGCGTTAACATTTTCGCTCCCAATCTACGAACTTTTCAATGGGGGCCTGATGAGGTTGCTGAGAATGGTTTGGTATACTTCTGGCTTCCAGTGAATGATGTCAATGTGAAGACTCATACTGTAGTCATGTGAAGACTTATACTGTAGTCATTCTTTCCGCATTATCCCAAGCTGAAAAACTTACTATATCCTTTGACAGACCCGCCAATTTCCAAACCGGCAGACCCGTCTTGGTGCCGACATCACACCCATGTCGGGCCCACTTACTAAAAACTCAAGACATCCTACCAAAATTTTGGCAGAGTCTCCCTTGTAAAATGCTCAAACCCAACAACATTCAACCTGTATAATTTACATAATATAAATCCCAACTGCCAGCATGCTTTTAACATACAACAATCCCAAAATAAAGTGGCCTCCGGCCTCAAGTAACAACCTAACATGGGCAATAACAGAGCATCTAACAGAATTTGTTTACAACAAACAGTTGAGTAGAAGGAATTTACACAGGTCCTATCTACGGATGAAAAGTTTGGAACTCGCAACCTGCTCGAACGCTTCCAAAAGCAACTCTGCTGAGGGGCGCAAAACAGAAATATGTGTAACACCCCGACCCCGTTTATTTTTCCTATTTAATTTAATTAAGGGAAAATATTAAATTACTCCTAGGTTGAGGGTGATTTTGGTCACTTTCTTATCCGGGAAGATTTTGGGACCGTGAGTGGTGTGGTTGCGTAGGTGGTACTTGAGACGAAACCGTAGACAGCGGTAGGCCTGAATCGGAGATTTAACGAAGCTTTGGCGATCAAAACTTGTTCGGTGGCAGAACCGTAATTATTTCAAGAGTTTGGTAAAAATCAGATTTTCAGTTTTACCCCTCACTTTCTCTCTCTTCCTCCCGCGTACACTCTCTCTCTCCCTCCCGTTTCTCTCTCCCGATTCTCTCTTTCTCTCTCTTCGAATCTCACGGCTCGAACGGAAGGGCCGCACCGTCCCATTCGACTTGTCTCAAGCCCCGATCAAGACCCACCCAATTTCCCGCGAAACCTCGAATTCCCGACGTCGATTCGGGTTCAAACCGAAGTTTCCGATTGTTGCGCCGTCGTCTCCGCCGTCCCAATTCCGGTGAACCAGGTGAGGTTTCTTCTCCTTTTTACGTATTCTAGCTGACTGTTGTTTAGGTTTGGATCGATTTTGAGTTTTGGAACCGAATTGGAAACCTAGGTTTTGGCCGGATTTCAATTTGAAATTCCGGCCACTTGCCGTCCGAATTGGATGTTGCCGTAGTTGAAAAAGTTGCTCCACTCTTCGAGTAGTATCTAGGATTGGAAGGGTGAGCGTTGGTTTGGAGATTTTCCGTCGCCGGAAATCTCTCTACACACCCGCGCACTGCCGGCGCGTGTGGCGGCGCGTGGGCAAGGTGGGTGAAGTTGTTTTTCGTCCTGTTGAGATCCTTAGGCTGTCACGAGTGCGTAGGATTTCGCGGATCTCAATTTGGATATCGTTTGACTATCGAACGGATTTCGCATATTGTGCGTTATCCGGGTTCGATAAGTTCTGACCGTTGGATCGTTTCCAAATTGAAGTATGTTGATTTAGGTACTCTTAGAAACCTGTAGGAATTCGCGGATCGTGAATTGGAGCCCCGGATGTTCCGATTCAATAATGTGAAGTTTAGGGAAATCGCGATCACCGTGCGATTGGGAAGCGAATTCCAATCAGTAATCGGACCCTAGGATGTTCCTTTGGACGTGAGCGCACCGAACTTGGGGATTTAAGTATTTCCTTTCGTGAATTTCCGTTTTGGAAGTACGTCTGTTAATCAAGGATTTGTATCTTGGAATAGGTACTTCGGTTGATCACTCAAGAGCGGGACCCTCACGGGTCGGGCAGCTTGGGATTACTTGTGAGTGGACTTTGTTTTAAGCATATGCATGGTTTTTATTTATGAAAGTTTTGTGCATATACTTTAAATGATGGTGACTTTGATGTAATAAGTCTTTGGTCGATGAATTGAATATGTTTATATATCTTGGTTATATATATTTTGAATATGAACATATATATTTGAGTATGATGATTATGTTGATATGGATTTTGGGATGGCTATCTATATTGTCTATGTATAGAGTATGAGAGGTTGTTGTGGTGAGATTGTGGAAAGATAGGAGTTTGATGGATGGTTGGGAGATATGAGTATGGTAGGTGAGTACCCTTCCCTAGTTACTAGGCTTCCCACACACGTCGTTGGCAGTGCCGGTGGGGTGGGAAGGCCATGAGATTACGGGTCTCACACATGGCGTTGGCGTGCGGTGTGTGAGACACTTTCCATACGTGTCGCTTGGCGGCGCGTATGGGAGAGTATGTATATTGCTTGAGTATCATCACACACGTCGTTGGCGGCCGGTG
This sequence comes from Prunus mume, assembly GCF_029339155.1. Classification (NCBI taxonomy): domain Eukaryota; kingdom Viridiplantae; phylum Streptophyta; class Magnoliopsida; order Rosales; family Rosaceae; genus Prunus; species Prunus mume. The sequence goes on along the minus strand of NC_142701.1, from coordinate 22,196,008 downwards.
GGGTGATGATACTGTCTCGCGCGTAGGACTTGATATGAGATTGTGAGCTACACGTGTCGTTGGCGGTGCCGGCGTGTGAGCTATGGAGTTCCGTCCCCGGTTGGACTACTCATCCCGGACGCTGGTTCGGTTCGAAAATCCTGCGTACCAGCCAACAATCCCCCGGTTGGATTGTCTCCCCGGTACATTAGTTTGGAGTGAAGTATATATACTATACTAGAGTCCTAGCTATATGTATATTTATATATGGGTATTTACGGGTGTTGAGAGTTGCATATATTTTGGGAAATGAGTTGTGAGCCTGAGATGTGGAGATGTTTTGGACTTTGGGATTTTTGTGCTTGAGTTTTGGTTTCTGAATTGTGAAACTGCATGCTAGAGCATTATTTTTACATGGTGGGGTTACTATGTTGTTTTTAAAGTGAAACTTTATTTCTGTCCACTCACATCTTTCTGTTTTGCGCCCCCATGAGTTGCTCCCAAGGCATTCGAGCAAGTCACGAGCTCCGAACTTGTCGTCTGTTAATAGGGTCTGTATAAATTCTTTCTACTCCCCTGTTTGTTGTAAACAAATTCTGTAGACGCTCTGTTATTGCCCATGTTAGGCTACTACTTGAGGCCGGAGGCCATTTTGTGTTGGATTGTAGTATGTTAAAAGCATGCTGGCAGTTGGCTTGTTTATTGATGTAAATTTTTGCAGGTTGTTTATTGTTGGTTTGAGCATTTTACAGAGGAGACTCTGCCAAAATTTTGGTAGAATGTCTTGGGTTTTAGTAAGTGGGCCCGGCATCAGTGTGATGTCGGCACTAAGATGGGATCCGCCTGGTTTGGGAAATTCGGGCGGGTCCTGTCAGCTTGGTATCAGAGCATTAGGTTCATTTTCCTTCGACACTTGCACTTTTGCTGCATTGTTGATCTAATGATTCGATGGTTTCTTTGTGTAGAACCATGGCAACACGCCGACCGAGAACACGAGGTCGTGGTCAAAGATGGGGCCCAAATCCTCCACCACCATCTCCGTCACCACCTCCTTCACCTCCAGTTCCATCTCCTCCACCATCTCCACCTGCCGGAGAGAATGCCCTGGACTTGCGCCATGTGCTGAGTCAATTCACCCGCACCATGACTACTGCTTTGCGGGGAGGCTGAAAGTTCGAAATTAAAAGGGTGAAAGAGCTCGGAGCCAAAGAGTTCATGGGTGGCCCAGATCCGGCAGAGGCCGAGTCTGGATTACTTGATGTGGAGCGGATTTTCGAGGTACTGGAGTGTCCTGATGAAGATAGGGTCCGTTTAGCTACCTTTCATTAAAGGGAATGCCTATCACCGGTGGAAAGCTGCAAAGAGGGGCTATGGGAATCCAGCTGCAATTACCGGGAGGAATTCCAAAGGATCTTTTCGATCAGTTCTATCCACCTTCCTATCGCTATGCCAAAAAGATGAGTTCTTATATCGAAGCAAGGGTCTATGTCGTGGCGAATATGAGCACAAGTTTAATGAATCGAGGTTTGCACCGGAATTAGTGGCTACTTGAAGAGGACCGGTGCGAGGCGTTTTGAAGGCGGTCTATGGTGGGAGATTCATGCTGTGGTTACTGCTAGCACGTATCCCAACATGAGAGCTTTAGCTCAAGCTGCAGAGTATCTAGGACATGTGCCTTGGAGTGCGGAAGGCGCCGGAGAGATGCGCAGGATTGGGTGGCCCAAGTCGGGTCCATCCAAGAGAGGAGGATCTAGTTCCAGCTCGCTAGTGGTGGATGGTCGGGTGGACGAGATCGATCCAGGTAGTGGAAGATCCGGTACTCGTCGGCAAAGATGGACTCGATTTGAGCGAGCCTGCATCTAGCACAGCTAGGACTCCTCCAGCGGTAGGTTGGCATGTTACGATTGCGGACAGGTGGGGCATTTTGCAAAGGATTGCCCCATTCCTTTCAAGGAGGTAAACCAAGCTTGAGCGGCGGCCCGATATGCTATTTTTGTGGACAGGCAGGGCATACCAAGAGGTTTTGCCCACCGATTTACCCTGATGTACGGTCACGGGATCGGAGCCAGCGAGGCGGGTACTATGGGTCGATCGAGTCGAGTGGTGCTACTTCCTCTGCAGCAGGATCTTCCAAGATGGCACCGCCATCTTCTCGGGAAGAAGTGGCAGAAATTCAAGGGTCACCTGGCGTTCTACCACTCGAGCTAGGGTGTTTTCTATGACCCAGCAGGAGGCACTGAGCCACTCCGGATGTGATTACTGGTATGATCCCTATTTTCGGTTATCTTGCTCGTGTTTTAATTGACCCGGGGGCCACACATTCTTTCGTAGCACACAATTTCGTACCCTATGTCAGTGTGAGACCGACACCTATGACAGGAAGTTTTAGTATTTCTCTACCCACGGGGGAAGTCATGTTTGCAGACCGGGTATTCAGAGAATGCTATGTTCAAGTAGAAGATGCATGGTTGGAAGCCAATTTGATCCCTTTAGAATTGGTGGATTTGGATATCATCCTGGGGATGGATTGGCTAGAGAAGCATCATGCGTCCGTGGATTGTTACCGGAAGGAAGTGACATTCCGGAGTCCGGATGACCTAAAGTAATTTTCCGGGGGGAACGTAGAATTCTCCCTACTTGCCTTATCTCTGCTATTACAGCTAAGAGATTACTCGAGAAAGGATGTGAAGGATTTCTAGCTCATATCATCGACACCCGAGAGGTCACCTTGAATCTGGAAGATATTCCCGTGGTTAATGAGTTTCCTGATGTCTTTCCAGATGATCTTCCGGGGTTACCTCCTGAACGGGAAATTGAGTTCACTATTGAACTTCTTCCGGGCACCAATCCTATCTATCTAACTCCTTATAGGATGGCACCAGCTGAACTCCGGGAGTTGAAGATTCAGCTGCAGGAATTAGTGGATATGGGTTTCATCCGACCTAGTGTTTCCCCATGGGGTGCACCGGTGTTGTTTGTGAGGAAGAAGGATGGGACCATGAGGTTATGTATTGATTACCGGCAGTTGAATAAGGTGACAGTACGTAACCGGTATCCTTTGCCGCGGATTGATGATTTGTTTGATCAGTTGAAGGATGCCAAGTATTTCTCTAAGATTGATCTGAGGTCAGGATACCATCAGTTGAGGATCAGAGAAGAGGATGTCCCCAAGACCGCATTCGAACGCGGTATGGACATTATGAATTTCTGTGATGCCGTTCGGGTTGACGAATGCTCCAGCAGCATTTATGGATCTCATGAACAGAGTGTTTCGACCTTATTTGGATCACTTTGTGATTGTGTTCATAGATGATATCTTGGTTTATTCTAAGACTTTGGAAGGGCATAAGAAGCACCTGAGGTTGGTATTGAGGACTTTAAGAAGGAAGCAACTCTATGCCAAATTTAGCAAGTGTCAGTTTTGGCTGGATAGAGTGGTGTTCCTTGGACATGTAATCTCAACGGAAGGGATTTATGTGGACCCACAGAAGATTGAGGCTATTGTGAATTGGGTACAACCCACAAGTGTAACAAGTACGAAGTTTTCTGGGGTTAGCAGGTTACTATCGTCGATTTGTGGAAGGGTTTTCTTCGATAGCGACACCCCTCTCGCGGTTGACAAGGAAGGATGTTGTATTTGAGTGGACGGAAGAGTGCGAACAGAGTTTTCAGGAGTTGAAGAAGCGGTTGACCACCGCACCTGTTTTGGCTCTTCCTGATAACTCGGGGGGCTTTGTGATCTACAGTGATGCATCTTTACAGGGATTGGGATGTGTTTTGATGCAACATGACCGGGTGATTGCTTATGCCTCGAGGCAACTCAAAAAGCATGAGCGAAATTATCCAGTCCATGACTTGGAACTTGCCGCAGTAGTGTTTGCTCTGAAGATTTGGCGACATTACTTGTATGGTGAGACCTGTCAGATTTTCACGGATCATAAGAGCCTCAAGTATTTCTTTACTCAGAAGGAACTGAATATGAGACAACGGCGCTGGTTGGAATTGATCAAGGATTATGATTGTACGATTGAGTATCACCCAGGCCGAGCTAATGTGGTTGCAGATGCATTGAGTAGGAAGGCTCCTGCGAACTTAGCCCATATTAAGGCGGCCTATCTTCCGTTGTTGGTGGAACTACGGAAAGATGGAGTAGAAATGGAGATGACTCAACAAGGTGGAATCCTTGCTAGCTTGCATGTGAGGCCCATTATGGTGGAACGGGTAATTGCAGGCCAGTTGGAAGATCCTATACTTTGTAGGATAAGGGGAGAAGTAGAGAATGGAACACGGAAAGATTATGCTATAAGGGGAGACGGAGCCTTGGTGAAAGGAGCTTGTCTATGTGTACCTGGTAAGAATGTTGAGTTGAAAAGAGAAATCATGGAAGAAGCTCACTGCTCCACTTACACCATGCATCCGGGTAGTACGAAGATGTACCGGACGCTACGGGCATATTATTCATGGCCGCATATGAAGGGAGACATTGCTAAGTATGTGAGCAGATGTTTGATATGTCAACAAGTGAAGGCAGAGCGACAGAAGCCATCGGGACTCATGCAACCACTTCAGATTCCTGAATGGAAGTGGGAGCGTATTACCATGGATTTCGCTTTTTAAGCTTCCACGTACTTCGAAGGGTCATGATGGAATTTGGGTGATAGTGGATAGACTTACCAAGTCTGCTCATTTCCTACCCATTAAGGAGACCTATCCTTTGACAAGGTTGGCAAAACTTTTTGTGGACGAGATTGTCAGATTGCATGGAGCACCTGTATCCATTGTATCGGACAGGGATCCTAGGTTCACTTCTCGATTTTGGAGGTGTTTGCAAGAAGCTATGGGTACTAGATTGCAATTCAGTACTCGCTTTTCACCCACAAACCGATGGACAATCGGAAAGGACTATCCAGACTCTGGAGGACATGTTGAGGTCCTGTGTGTTACAGTTTAAAGATGCATGGGATGTTCACCTTGCTTTGGTGGAGTTTGCTTATAATAACAGCTATCATTCGAGTATTGGGATGGCTCCTTATGAGGCGTTGTACGGGAGGCAGTCAGGGACTCCTATTTGTTGGAATGAAGTGGGTGACAAGAAACTGGAAAAAGTGGATAGTATCCGAGTAACAAATGAGAAGGTGAAGATTATAAAAGAGAAGTTGAAAACTGCACAAGACCGACAGAAGAGTTATGCAGATAACAGGTCCAAAGATCTTGAGTTTACAGATTGGGGATTGGGTGTTCCTGAAGTTATCTCCTTGGAAGGGTGTGATGAGATTTGGGAAACGTGGGAAGTTAAGCCCTCGTTACATTGGACCCTATGAGATCACGGAGCGAATTGGACCTGTGGCTTACAGACTAGCCTTACCTCCAGAACTGTCTCAAGTTCATGATGTATTCCATGTATCTATGCTTGGAAATACATGCCAGATCCTTCCCATGTATTAGAATACCAACCTGTGGAATTGGAAGAAGATTTGACGTATGAGGAACAACCAGTACAGATCTTGGATAGGAAAGAACAGAAGTTGCGTTCTAGATCCATCCCGGTAGTGAAAGTTTTGTGGAGAAGCCAAACTGTCGAAGAAGCTACTTGGGAACCCGAAGAGCAGATGCGGGCCAAGTATCCTTATCTCTTCCATTGACAGGTATGTGAATTTCGGGGACGAAATTTCTCTAAGGAGGGTAGAATGTAACACCCCGACCCCGTTTATTTTTCCTATTTAATTTAATTAAGGGAAAATATTAAATTACTCCTAGGTTGAGGGTGATTTTGGTCACTTTCTTATCCGGGAAGATTTTGGGACCGTGAGTGGTGTGGTTGCGTAGGTGGTACTGAGACGAAACCGTAGACAGTGGTAGGCCTGAATCGGAGATTTAACGAAGCTTTGGCGATCAAAACTTGTTCGGTGGCAGTAACTGTAATTATTTCGAAGAGTTTGGTAAAAATCAGATTTTCAGTTTTACCCTCACTTTCTCTCTCTTCCTCCCGCACACTCTCTCTCTCCCTCCCGTTTCTCTCTCCCGATTCTCTCTTTCTCTCTCTTGAATCTCACACCCGAACGGAAGGGCCGACCGGTCCCATTCGACTTGTCTCAAGCCCCGATCAAGACCCACCCAATTTCCCGGAAACCTCGAATTCCGACGTGATTCGTTCAAACCGGAAGTTTCCGATTGTTGCGCCGTCGTCTCCGCCGTCAATTCCGGTGAACCAGGTGAGGTTTCTTCTCCTTTTTACGTATTCTAGCTGACTGTTGTTTAGGTTTGGATCGATTTTGAGTTTTGGAACCGAATTGGAAACCTAGGTTTTGGCCGGATTTCAATTTGAAATTCCGGCCACTTGCCGTCCGAATTGGATGTTGCCGTAGTTGAAAAAGTTGCTCCACTCTTCGAGTAGTATCTAGGATTGGAAGGGTGAGCGTTGGTTTGGAGATTTTCCGTCGCCGGAAATCTCTCTACACACCCGCGCGCCGGCGCGTGTGGCGGCGCGTGGGCAAGGTGGGTGAAGTTGTTTTTCGTCCTGTTGAGATCCTTAGGCTGTCACGAGTGCGTAGGATTTCGCGGATCTCAATTTGGATATCGTTTGACTATCGAACGGATTTCGCATATTGTGCGTTATCCGGGTTCGATAAGTTCTGACCGTTGGATCGTTTCCAAATTGAAGTATGTTGATTTAGGTACTCTTAGAAACCTGTAGGAATTCGCGGATCGTGAATTGGAGCCCCGGATGTTCCGATTCAATAATGTGAAGTTTAGGAAATCGCGATCACCGTGCGATTGGGAAGCGAATTCCAATCAGAATCGGACCCTAGGATGTTCCTTTGGACGTGAGCGCACCGGAACTTGGGATTTAAGTATTTCCTTTCGTGAATTTCCGTTTTGGAAGTACGTACTGTTAATCAAGGATTTGTATCTTGGAATAGGTACTTCGGTTGATCACTCTCAAGAGCGGACCCTCACGGGGTCGGGCAGCTTGGGATTACTTGTGAGTGGACTTTGTTTTAAGCATATGCATGGTTTTTATTTATGAAAGTTTTGTGCATATACTTTAAATGATGGTGACTTTGATGTAATAAGTCTTTGGTCGATGAATTGAATATGTTTATATATCTTGGTTATATATATTTTGAATATGAACATATATATTTGAGTATGATGATTATGTTGATATGGATTTTGGGATGGCTATCTATATTGTCTATGTATAGAGTATGAGAGGTTGTTGTGGTGAGATTGTGGAAAGATAGGAGTTTGATGGATGGTTGGGAGATATGAGTATGGTAGGTGAGTACCCTTCCCTAGTTACTAGGCTTCCCACACACGTCGTTGGCAGTGCCGGTGGGGTGGGAAGGCCATGAGATTACGGGTCTCACACATGGCGTTAGCGGTGTGTGAGACACTTTCCATACGTGTCGTTGGCGGTGCCGGCGTATGGGGAGAGTATGTATATTGCTTGAGTATCATCACACACGCGTTGGCGGTGCGGTGGGGTGATGATACTGTCTGCGCGCGTAGGACTTGATATGAGATTGTGAGCTACACGTGTCGCTTGGCGCGGCGTGTGAGCTATGGAGTTCCGTCCCGGTTGCTGACTACTCATCCTCGGACGCCGGTTCGGTTCGAAAATCCTGCGTACCAGCCAACAATCCCCCGGTTGGATTGTCTCCCCGGTACATTAGTTTGGAGTGAAGTATATATACTATACTAGAGTCCTAGCTATATGTATATTTATATATGGGTATTTACGGGTGTTGAGAGTTGCATATATTTTGGGAAATGAGTTGTGAGCCTGAGATGTGGAGATGTTTTGGACTTTGGGATTTTTGTGCTTGAGTTTTGGTTTCTGAATTGTGAAACTGCATGCTAGAGCATTATTTTTACATGGTGGGGTTACTATGTTGTTTTTAAAGTGAAACTTTATTTCTGTCCACTCACATCTTTCTGTTTTGCGCCCCCCAGACAGTAGTTGCTCCTGAAGGCATTCGAGCAAGTCACGAGCTCCGAACTTGTCGTCTGTTAATAGGGTCTGTATAAATTCTTTCTACTCCCCTGTTTGTTGTAAACAAATTCTGTAGACGCTCTGTTATTGCCCATGTTAGGCTACTACTTGAGGCCGGAGGCCATTTTGTGTTGGATTGTAGTATGTTAAAAGCATGCTGGCAGTTGGCTTGTTTATTGATGTAAATTTTTGCAGGTTGTTTATTGTTGGTTTGAGCATTTTACAGAGGAGACTCTGCCAAAATTTTGGTAGAATGTCTTGGGTTTTAGTAAGTGGGCCCGGCATCACAGGTGATGTCGGCACCAAGACGGATCCGCCTTGGGAAATTCGGGTCCTGTCATATGTGAGTGGACAAAAATAAAGTTTACATTTTAAATCAACATAATAACCCCACCATGTAAAAATAGTGCTCTAGCATGCAGTTTCACAATTCAGAAACCAAATACTCAAAACACAATATCCCAAAGTCCAATAAATCTCTAAATCTCAAATCACAAGTCCATTCCCAAAGATATGCAACTCTCATCAACCCGTAAACACTTATATATATATAACTATAACTATAACTATAATATAATATATACTTCTCTCCATACTAATGTACCGGGGAAACAATCCAACCGGGGATTGTTAGGTGTACGCAGGATTTCGAACATTAACCGGCGTCCGTGGATGAGTAGTCCAACTGGGGACGGAACTCCATAGCTCACACGCCGCATCGCCAACGGCGTGTAGCTCACAAATCTCATAACAAGTTCTATGCGCAGACGATTATCACCCCACCGCACCGCCAACGACGTGTGTGATAATACTTAAGCAATATACATACTCTTCCCATACGCCGCACGCCAACGACACGTATGGGAAGTGTCTCACACCGGCACGCCAACGACATGTGTGAGACCCACAATCTCATGGCCTTCTCACCCCACCGGCACTGCCAACGACGTATGTGGGAAGCCTAGTAACTAGGGAATGGTACTCACCTAACATACTCATACATCTCACAACCATCCCTCAAACTCATATCTTTTCATAATCTCACCACAACAACCTCTCATACTCTATACATAGGCAATATAGATAGACATCCCAAAATCCATATAAACATATTCATCATACTCAAATATATATCCATACTCAAAATATATTGCCAATACGCATAAGAATATTCAAATCCATCAACCAGATAATTATTAAGTCAAAATCACCATTTAAAATATATGCACAAGCCTTTTATCAATAAAACCATGCATATGCTTAAAACAAAGTCCACTCACAAATAATCCCAAGCTGCCCGGCCCCGAGAGGGTCCTGCCTGCTGCGAATGGTCGACAAGTACCTATTTCGAGATACGAACTCTTGATTAATATAACGCACTTAAAAACGAAAATTCACAAAAGGAAATACTTAAATCCCCAAGTTCCCGGTGCGTGTACATCCAATGGAATATCCTAATGTCCGGTTACAGATTTGGGAATCGCCTCCAATCGTACGGTTATCGCGAATTCCCAAACTTCAAATTATTGAATCGGAACATCTGGTGCTCCGATTCACGATCCGTGAATTCCTACAGGTTTCTAAGAGCACCTAGATCAACATACTTCAATTTAGAAACGATCCGACGGTTAGAACTTATCAAACCCGGATAACGCACAATATGCGAAATCCGTTCGATAGTCAAACGACATCCAAATTGAGATTCGCAAAATCCTACGCACTCGTGGAAACCAAAGGATCTCATCAAGATAAAAATCAACTTCACCAGCCTTGCCCACGCACCGCCACACGCGCCGGCAGCGCGTGGGTGTGTAGAGAAATTTCCGGCGACGGAAAATCTCCAAATCACCAGCCACCCTTCCAATCCTAGATACTACTCGACGAATGGAGCATCTTCTTCAACTACCACAAGGTCCAATTCGGACGGCAAGTGGCCGGAATTTCACATTGAAAACCGGCCAAAACCTAGGTTTCAAAATCAACTTCCAAACTTCAAAATCGTTCTAATCTAACCCCCTAAACAGCTAGAGCACGTAAAAAGGAGAAGAAACCTCACCTGGTTCACTGGAAATGGACGGCGGAGACGGTGCGATAGCACGAAAACCTCCGATTGAACCAGTCCAAATCGACGGCGGGATTCGCGGTTTCCGGCGGGAAATCGGGTGGGTCGTGATCGACTTCACGATGAGTCGAACGGACCGGTCTCACGCTCAATCGTGGCGGTGCAGAGAACCGAGGAGAGAGAGAGAGAGGGTCGGGAGAGAGAAACGGAAGAGAGAGAGAGAGAGAGAGAGAGAGAGAGAGAGAGCTGTACGTGCGGGAGAGAGAGAGAGTGAGGTAAAAATGAAAAAATCTGATTTTTACTCCAAACTTTTCGAAATAATTACGGTTCCGCCACCGAGCTTATTTTGATCCCCAAAACTTCATTAAATCTCCGATTGAAGCCTACCGCCTGTCTATGGTTTCGTCTCAGTACCACCTACGCAACCAAACCACTCGTGGTCCCAAAATCTTCCCGGATCAGAAAATGACCAAAATTACCCTTAACCCAAGAGTAAATTAATAATTTCTCTTAATTTAAATAAAAATAGGAAAATAATTGGAGTCGGGGTGTTACATCCTTTCAGATTCTTGAGGTCAGTTTAAATATTCTATTTTCTTATCTACTTGTTTGGAGACATGATCATTTTGATAGCTATCTTGGATGCTTTAACAATAGATGAGTAACAAAATGTACTTATAGCATATTTTCTGCCAGCTATCGTAATTCCAAATATTTGTTGTAAAAAAAATTAGTATCTGCCTCGTTTATCTGTATATATGTACCTGTATATAAATCTGTTTTGTGGATTTACGTAGCGTATAAATTATGTATGCAGATTTTATCGAAAATATATTTCAAAGGTGGTCTACCATTTTCATTTGTGAACCTCAAGACTTTGGAAATTATTACTGCTGGTTTGAGAAAATCGGATTTCCCGGGTATAGCATGCTTATTCAAGAGCTCTCCCGTAGTCGAAAGGCTCAAAATTGTGATAAGTCCTATTCATAGACCACAGGATGATGTAAGTTAACTTTCGGCATAATTCGACGTTTTTTGATTTTTTACACTTCCAACAAATGCCACTCTTGTAATCACTGGCTTGACGCTACGCACATTTACTCTTAAAATATATCCGGCTTACAACATATTATAAAATTAGATTTCAGAAATGGAACGACATCTTGTTGGACAATACCCTCTGGAGTGAAGAGCAATTCTGGGAATCTCAAGCTCAAACTTTGAACTCCTTCCTTTGTCACATTAAGAAGGTGGACTTTTCCGTTGTTACAGGTATAGATGAGACTGTGATAAGTGTTGCTAGGTTTTTACTCAAACATGGAATAGGCTTGCAAGAATGAACATTTGTCCGCAGAACTGGGAAGCCTATCAACAAAATCAACCTGGATGGCAGGCTAAATTCAAGATAATAGAGGAACTGCCGCGGGCATCGGAGGATGTTGAAATCGTATGGTTATTCTAATGGTTAAGTTCTGATGTTCTGCCTTGAGGGGAATGTATATTTATTATTAGTTTGCACTTTAGGTGCCATGTATTTGTGATCAAATGTGAAAATTGGACAAGCTTATTTTTATTAATGCAACTGTGTTGGTTTCTTTTTGGACTAATTCGAGCTCAAAGCATCACATGACAATGCGACGATGAGCTTACTTGGTATCTTATATACAGGTAGGCGTTTTTAAGCAATAATCAATAAAGATGCCAAGTATATATCCCATATTAATTTCAACCAAAATTGAAAATTGGGCCTTATCAATAATTATTTTTCAATTATTTTTTATGATTAACTAACTAACTATAAGGTAGAATTATCATTAGCTTGGATTAAAAATTTATAAAAATTAATTAAAAATACTGCAATCGTACTTGGAAACAAACTCAAACGCTGTTCCCGTTCTCACCTCACTTCAACCTTTGAACCATTCAAACCCCTAAAGTACGTAACTCAATCTCTCAACCCAAAGACCAGTAAAAACCAGATCAAACCCCAACAAAATCATCACAATGGAAACAAGATCCGCTGCCAAGAAAAGAAAGCTCCTCATTTTATACAACCAGAAGGATCAAGTTGACGACGATGACGAAAGCGAGAAGAGCAACAGAAGCCGAAGCATTGACCGCATCAGTGACCTCCCAGATGCCGTTCTCCACCACATCCTCTTCCTCCTACCCGTCAAAACCGTCGCCCAAACCAGCGTCTTATCAAAACGGTGGCGTTCTATCTGGTCCTCATTCCCGGACCTCGACTTTACCACCCTCACTCGAGCCCCAACAAAGCCACATTCTTCTTCATCAAAATCGCTCTCTCAGAATTCCAAAGAAACAGACTTCATCAGGCAAGTCCTGACTCTCCGCGATAAGCACTCTGATATTCGAATCCTTCGGTTTGGTTCCTGGTTGAGCTTCTCCCGTCTCAATGGCCTGATCCGCCTGGCCATCCGGCGCAATGTGCAGGAACTGGACGTGGAGGTTGCCACAGAGGATTATTTCAACTTCCCTAGATGCGTCATCGCCAGCGAATCTCTCCGCATTTTCAAGTTGAAATCGCACTACCCAGGCTTCAGATTGCCCCCTTCATCTGTGATGACGAGCGGATTCAAATCCCTCCACTTGTTGTCGCTTTCACGCATTGTCTTATACAACCAGCCTTCTCTCTGCGACATGTTCGGAGCGTCTGCTTTCCCTATGCTCAAGAAACTGAGCCTGGACGCTTGTTTTGGGTTGAAGTACCTTCGGATTGGGTGCAAGGCGCTTGAGGATTTGACCCTGGAGAACTGCTTTCAGTTACAAGGGTTGGATGTTTTGGGTGGGAAATTGGAGAGGTTGAGAATTGTGAGGTGTTTTGATGCGTACGCTGATAAGAGTTGGGTGAAGATTGATGGTCCAAGACTTAGAATTATTCTTTGGGAAAACAATGCTATTACTGATAGCTCTTCTCTGGACAATTTGAGCTCTCTGCAAGAGGCCTCCATTGGTTTCTTTTTGCTCCAGGAAGATATTAGTGTGGCGAAGCTTCAGAGTGTGTCCAACCTTTTTATGGGACTCTATCATGCCCATTGCTTGACACTCGATACCCAATGTATTGAGGTACTTCAATTTAAGTAATATGAACCATTGATCAGGTTAATTTAAGTAATGTATTGAGATACACGGCCTAGCAAAAGAAATTTAATCTACTTGTTATGCTGCTGAACTATGAATTTGAATCATTGATCATGTTAAATTTTTATCTGAATACGTGATTTCGATTCATAGTTTGACAAGAGAGTATTGTCATTAATTTTGTCTGGTCACTCTTATGTATATGTAACATTTCAGTGATGAGCACGACTTATCTGTATAGCTTTTTGTTGTTGCAGATTCTGTCAAACAGTAATTATTTTGCGGTTTATCTGCATCCATTCAACAATCTCAAGTCTTTGGAGTTGCATACGGGTTTCAACAAGAACAATGTCCCTGGATTGGCGTGCATATTCAGGAGCTCTCCCATGCTTCACACTCTGACCCTCAATATTATTAACGATTACAAGATTGAAAGGAGAGTAAGTATTATAACTGAGATTAATTTGGTTAATACATTCATTGTATTCTTAATCTACACGTAAACTGACTGATTAGTATCAATTTCAACAGCTAACTAATTTGGTTTCTCATTTTGATGCATAACTATATCAGCAATGGAATAAGGATTTGTGGGAAATGTCCAATTCTGAGGAAGAAAAATTCTGGGAATCGCAAACGCAAGCCTTGAAGTCGTTTTTACAAAACCTTACGGTAGTAAAGATCCAGGGATTTTTAGAGTGTGAGAATGAAGTGAGTCTAGCAAAGTTCTTGCTGAAGCATGGAAAGGCCTTGCAGGAAATGATTCTGTGCACTGGACACTGCAAAGCTAGATATTCTCTCCAGCGACAAAAGATTAGGTCACAGATGATGGGATTCTCTTGGGCTTCTTCTAATGCTAAAATTGCATTTCACTAAGCTTGTACTGCAAACGTTCTCTTTGACTTCCTCTTCTTTTTCTTTATATGCGCATTTTCCTTGCTAATTGGATGGAGTACATGCTCATCATATGAATTTATGTAGAGCCCAAACAATTTGGTAAGCATAAGCAGATTTGTATGTTGAAAAATGAAATTCAAGAAGAAGCTAGTATAAAGTGAATTCAGTTTAGAAAGAAGAGAGGAGAAAGAATACAAAACATTATCACAACCATTGAATGTGCTTTACAATGTGTGTAATAATGTGTCAAAAATGTGTGTCCCCCGATCCTAACCTTATATGTAATATTTAAAATGTCGTGATTCGTAATGTTACACATCCTAGCTACATGGATGGATGGAAAACTCGTGTCGACAAAGGGTAGAAAAGTACAGAAAAATATTTATTATATTTGACACCTAACCACTTTCTCTTTGTGTGTTAGTTTTGAATTGGCCTAAGTTTTTGGTGTGCTCCTAAGTGGTTCTGGGTTCAAATCCCCATAGTACCCTGTGTGTGTATGAATTTTTTCCCTTTCTGTTCCTAATTTCTCCCCCTCCCCAAAAATACAAAAAAAAGGCAATATTATTAAGTACTACTTTGGAAACGCATAGAATGTTTTTAAATTCAATCGCAGAAGGTTGTGGATATGGCGACGTTCCTCCTAATTTCCTCAGTGTCAATGAATTTGCCTCTTGGTGCATGCAATCAAGTAACAATGGATCCAACGTGACAACCAGGGTTGAAGTCTAGATGAAGTGCTTGTATTGGATTCATTGAATGACTATATACTCGTTGCCTCCGGGAAGATACGTATATATGTAAATGGATATGAAATCAATAAGTTGTTATATATTTATTATTATTGCTATTATTTTTTTCCATGACTATATAGTATATATATATTTATTATATTATATATTATATATGCAAGCTCTGACCAAATATATTTATTATTTCTCTGGTACAACTGGCCAAAAATATATATAATTATTTAATGGAAGTTTCTTGATCTTACTACCTATCACCTCATACTAATAGTTTATGGGTTGGGAGACGTCTCAAGTCATTTATCTTTACCAGAAAACAAGACTTTCTTACTCAATTTTTATTTAGACTCGTACCAAAAAAGAAAAAAACTTATTGGAAAACAAATTAGCAAAATTCCTTGAACAAATTTTAAATTTTGAACTGGTCTACATCATTATCATATATAAAAGACAAATGTTTAAGTATTTTAGTCAGCAAATCCAATGCCGCGGCAGCCTGCAGTGCTCTGCATGCTCCTCGTGCAAATAGATATTTGATGTGATTTTTAATAAAGGAAAATTCCATCAACGGGTCTAGTCCGGTAGAAAAGGCTAAGAAAGAAAAGTTATCGTCGAAACGAATAAGAATATGTACCAACAAGTAATATTACAACCAAAAGAAGGTGTTTGTTATTTCTCTGTATTTTTCAACCTGACTATTTCAGTTCCAAAATGAATAACATACGGAAGTAAAATACAAATCAAACGATCAAGATTGACGTCTCTTATTATCTTGCTCCCCTTGCATCGCTTGTTCAAGCCAAATCCAAGATTCCTCCATCAACTCAGGGCTGAGTCTGAACATCAGAACGCAAAACTCCATCTGGTTGAGAGCTCCATCGCCATCCATGTCACCTTCCCTCATCATGCTCACAAGCTCATCTTCTCTCAAATTCTGCAGACCAAGAAGAGCAGAGTTGCTCCTCAAGCTCTCCAATGTAATGACCCCTTTGTCCTTGTCCATCAGCAGCTGGAATCCATTGCACAGCTCTCTGATCAGGCCCTCCCCGCCAAGCTTGTCAGCCATCTCTGGCAGCAGATCCTCAAAATCATCAACAGCCCTCCTGCCAACTCCTGCCATTGATTGTTATTAGCTCTTGCTTTCTTTTGATGTATTGGGTTTTTGGGTTTGTGAGGGAAACAATGAGAGTGAATGAATTTATACCATGTGAAAGGAAGGGGAAGGAGAGTGGAAATTGGAAGGGGGATCTTGGAAAGAGGAAGGTTATGGTCTCCCCGTGTGGATGACAGCAATGGAACAGTGTGTTAATTGCTGGTCGGCTTTGATTCTTTACACCTGCAAGGGCCAGCAGCAATTTTATTTGCCTCCTGTGTTTCTCAGAAACTTGTAAAGGGTAATTTTGTCATTACATGTAAATAATGAAAATTGGTCCTATTTGACTTTCAACGCTCTTGTCGAAGGGGGTACGATTGTCATTTCGGATTATCTTAGACAGTTAGACTTCAGAAACGGTTTTCCTTCTTGACTTTTGGCTGTTTTACCAGTTGGGTGGGTGGAAGTCGGTTATATAAGTTAACGAAAAGTGTTCACATGAAATGAAGAAGAAAATGTAATCTTTTGGGTTTTTTGGGTCGGTTGTCATGTTTCCCAGAAAAAATGGAGGAACTCTTCTATGAAATTCTTTAGAAATGTAGGGCCGATTAAAGTTGTTAGCATTACAACCATTGGATTGAACTAAAAACAACAAGAGTAGAGCATTGTTTTAAGCATTCAGAGACTTTTGCTCAAATGCCTAGTTATTAAATTCGCATATTATACGTGGAATGATGTATTTTTTTATTATAAAAAAATTACTTCTATTTTTCGTACACTTTTCAAGAACATAGAAATATATGGGGTTTTTTTAAAAATGAAATTGTATTATTCGTATATAAAGGTAATTTGCACAAGTAATAAGCGACCGCCACTATGGTGGGAACCCATTGATGGCTCGTCCCGTATTTTACTAACTATGCTCAAATGAGATAGTATGTGCAGAAAAGAATAAAAATAAGGCTAGGTTCGGGTTGACCCATCCCTGGGCTATGCGTTCTTTGAGCTTGGGCTTATGAACGTACCTAACTTGGGCCTACATGAATTCTGAACCCCAATGAAGGACATTGGCCCATCAAAAGATATTGGTCCAAGTCTTTGCATTACAGATTGTCAACGCTTGTCAGTGTCTTCCATTTTCCATCATAAATCAAACTTCAAGTGTGTTGAAGCAATGAAACATTATTGAATTGAACCTCTATCGACCTTCTGGGATACTTATGGTGATTACATTGTTGGAGAAACTGGTAACTGCTGGGATACCGACAGCAGCGCGGGGGTAGTTCCTATGCATTGAAAAAGCAGGTTCTTTGGAGAGTGGAAGTGATGCAGCTTCATTTCCTTGCAGCATAAGAAAAACTGAAGACATTGTTGGCCGATCAGCTGGATCTTCTTGAACACACAAAAACCCTACATGCATACACTTTAGAGCTTCATGAGGCTCACATGCTTCCCTTACTGATTCATCAATCACCTCCATTCCTCTGCCTTCTTTCCACAACTCCCATGCCTAAGTGAGATTCAACATCAAAACCCATCAATCTTGTTCAAAAAAGAACAAAAAAGAACTATAATTTCTAATACTTACCCATCCCGCAAGAGTTCGGGAATTTTCAAAACGATAAAAAGAAGCATTCTTCTTTCCACTTACAATCTCCAACAGCAACACTCCAAAGCTGAATACATCCAGTTTCTCAGAGAAATGGCCATAGAGTGCATACTCAGGTGACATGTAGCCACTGTTCATGAAGTAACAGTAGAGGTAGAGAAGTAAGCAATAACAATGACTATTATTTGCATCAGGTTTTGTATATGGATGAAAAACATGTGTTCTTACTATGTCCCAACAACCCTGTTGGTATTTGCTTCAGTTTGGTTCATCCCAAAAATCCTGGCCATTCCAAAGTCTGAGATTTTGGGGTTCATTGATCCATCCAAAAGAACATTACTTGCTTTAAGGTCCCTGTGAATGATTTTCAGTCTAGAGTACTTGTGGATATAAAGTAGTCCCTGAGCAATACCTTCTATAATTCGAAAGCGTTTACCCCAATCTAATTCTGTTTTTTCCAAAGGATCTGATTCAACAAACCATGGAGAATAATAAGCTAGGTGAATATTTTTCCGTTTTGTTTTGAAATTTTTTTTTTTGACACACAGAGAAAGATACTGCATTACACCACTTTTGAAAACATGGGAAAAGATCTTGGAAAAAGGTAATCGGATTTGACGTCTCATAAATCAACAATATCAAAGAATTAATTTTAGCAGTGATGAGCATATATATACCAAACAAAAATTTGTCCAAACTTCGATTCGGCATGTACACATAAATCAGTATCATTTCCTCCTTTTCAATACAGCAACCCAAGAGCCTAACAAGATTGGTGTGTTGGAGCTTGGCTATAAGCTTCAACTCATTCATGAACTCCTCATGTCCTTGCCCTGACTTCTTTGACAGCCTTTTTATGGCTACTTCTTGGAGTTCAGGCAAAATCCCCTGTAGTGGAAGAAAAATCCGATACACATTAAGACAATTACAACCTTACCAAATGAGAAGTAATGAGTGAAATTATTAAGAAATGTATAAAAGAAACTATCATATTTATAGCTCAATAGGACTATCAAAGTGTTACCTTATAAACAGGGCCAAATCCTCCCTCTCCCAGTTTATTAGCTTCAGAGAAGTTGTTTGTTGCAGCTAAAATTCTCCTTAAACGATAGAGTGGTAATCCTGCGTCATTCTTTCCACTTCCAGCACCATATTTCCTGTTCATTCTAATTGTTAAAGCAACCTTTGTTTGGATTACTAGACTCCGTATCGCTGAACATATGAAAGATAGACAGAGTGGTAAAGTACCTTCCCTTTCCCCAAGTCTTCTTCCATAAGAAATAACAAAAAATTATTGTAAGCAATCCTGCTGTTGCTGAGACTGTTGCAATTACTAGGGAGCGCTTATGACCTGCAAAGAAAACAAAAAGATCCAGTTGACAAATTAAAAATGATGGCTCCAAGTAATGGTCACTCCCCACAACACCAATAAACAGTTCCTTATTACTTTTGGGATTCTTGAACTCAGAAGCTGCAAGTCTGATGTACAAAGTCCTTCCATCACTGTCATCTGGTGCAAGTTGCTTTAGACCAAATAGATCTCCAGTCCAAATTGAACATCCAGCAGTGCTGCTGTAAGCATAAGCAGTGCAAGAGCAGTTACTTAAGCAGATTGATCTACATTGCTTAGCATAAGCAATACTATAGTGTTTATCTTCAACACTGGCAGGCAATGACATGCTAGGCATTTCTAGAAACCCGTCTTCTGTCCCAGTAACACCGACAGCATTCCCACATGGCAGAGTGGTTTTTCTTAAGCACCCACCTGAATAATCCTGCAAACTCCAATCCCTATGTGACTCTGGCTCAAACCCCATCAAACAACTACATAAAGGCAAGGATTTCTCATTGTAACTACTGAATGGTCCGCAAAAGGCATAAACCTTTGGTTTAGACCAAAACAAATTCCATTGCCTGGCGCTGGTAGTCTCCAACCATGTTAGCTGCTGAATCTGCCCTGAGGTATACATCATGTATCGAGATATTCTCTTAGGATCATAAAGAGAATAGGTAAAATAACTTTCATTTTCGTTTGTAACATAGCTGTAATTGAAAACATCATTAAGCGTCATCTCAGGATCCAAGCTGAATTTATCTGAATTTTCATTCCATGATCCACTAGTCCAATACTGTTGAGACTTATTCCACTCTATGATAAATGAGTTGATTCGCTTTGGGTCAAGCTCAAAAGAGAAAAGACCTGGTGCAGGATCCTCTGAATTCTTCCATGAAGTGAGAATCTGGCTTTGTTTGGTAATTTTGTTGAATCCGATTCTACTTCCTGGTAGCCATGTATCGGCTGGATGATCAAAACTTTGCCATAAGGGCTCTGATTTAGTACTAGCACTAGACCCATCAGCTCTTAAGACAAGGTTACCATTGTCTAAAAGAACTGCTTCTACAGAACCTGAGGCTGAGGTAGTGGTGGTGGAGGTCGCACTTGTGGACCAAACTGAACCTTTGGACCTACTGAAGAGAAGTAAATTACCATCTGATATTTTCAACACTGAAGAAAATCTATCAGAGATTGGCTGTTCCCTATTTGCCACCCACACTACGGTCCTAACAGAAACTTTTTTGTACCAGATGCCTATGTAGTAGTTTGAAGAATTACCTGGTTTGAAGAAACCCAGCTCAAAAACCCCACCTGCAGAGACAATGGTTTGATCGCCAGAGAGAGATTGGTTTGCAGTGATGGTGTCAGCTGCAAGGCAAACATGGGTTTTCATATACAGGCATAAAAAAATAACAGACAACAAAAACTTTTGGCTGGTTTTGGTGTCCATGGCTGCACAAAAGCAAAATTGGCAAACAAGCTTACTTGATAAACCAGAACATTCCAAGTCAGCCAAGTCAACTCGTGAAGTGTCTATGTCATACATAACCCCTTAATTCACCTCAACGATGTTACAAAGTAAAAAATTTGGGGAGAATTTTTGGATGAAGGAGATGCGGAAGACAGTGGCAAATTGGCAATGCTTGTAATTCAATTGAAAATTGTCGCCATCATATTTGTCTACCGTGCATCATGGTTTGGAAAATGGTACTTAATTTACAATGCAATTACCAAATCAAGGAAAAGTGCAAGGCTCTTCATTAATTTCTACAATAATCTTACATACAAATAATCAATGAGGTCTCTTATTAAGGATAGACAAACAAACCAAAATAGAAATTTTGAAAAGACTAAAAATCAAGAAAGTGAGAGGATTTGCTTTGTTTGTGGAAGAACCAATCATGTGGCTAAGGACTATTTTCACAAGAAAACTGAGGTGTACAAATCAAAGTCAAACTATGATTCCTTCATATGAAAGCTGTTCACACTAAGTGTAGGTTCAAGTCTTGAAGACACCTACACCCATTGCACGGTATACAAATTGCCCAAGTTTCCTCATCGTTACTTGTTTTTCATTTCGACTATTCCTTATGAAGTTTTGAACTTTGTGGGGGATTGTTAGTTATTTATTATTTTGTTTTATTTTATTAAAATTCAAAACTTATGTTATATATTTAGTAATGATTGTTTATTTTAAGAGTCATATTTGTTGACCTAATAGACGTGACTTTATTAAAATGGTGGAGTCTTATAAATAAAGAACTCCTCGGACATAGAACAAACAATTCTCTGTTACTCTCATGCTCCATATATGAATCACACTCATCATTCTCCATATCCTACAATTCTCTTTATCTATTTCCTGGGCAATCGATCAACACCTAGCATACTCGTCCGCCGTTGGCATGCATAATGGACCAGACATCCTATGAGGCTTTTAGGTTGTATCTTGGAGTTGTAGGCACTGCCATAACCTGCACGTAGGAAGGCGTCTACTACTTTAAGACAACATTTAGGTTCACAAGCCAGACTTTCTTTCTTCTAATCTACCTATTGTTAATTGTGATTGTTTTAATTGGACGTATTTAATATGTTTTATATTTACAAAACTCTGCATTAAGTTGAATTTGATCGAGTATGTCATTAAGGTTGTTGATTTAAAGAAGCTATATAGCTTTACGTACAATGACAGGCACTCTGTTATCTCTGAGTACCTATGTATTAATAATTGTATTTAGTGTATTTATGAGTTGTGATTATGTACGCGCCAAAGATGAATGATATAGAAGTTGATAGAACAAATTCTCTTGTCTTTCTCTCCATAATCTTTCATTAATATAACAATAATATATATATTAGTCCATTTTTATTGAGGAATCTCTCAAATAAAATTATTGAAAGATGCCATTTAGGATACCTTACAATTTTTTTTTTCCAATGATCCAAACAATCTATTTTTTAGGTATTTATTCATAGATCATCCTTATAAAAAATTAGACAAATCAGAAACCATTTAGACATCTAATTGTGTCCTACAAAATCAATGAACACATTGCTTCAAGAAAGTACTAAAATTTCGATAATTTAATTGAGTGATCCCGTTAATTTTTTTATTTGAGGGACACCCTTTAGGGTACCCTATGAATTTTTTTCAACAATCCAAACCACCTATTTTTTAAGTCTACATTCATAGATCATCCTTGCAAAAAATTAGGCAAATGAGAAACCGTTTCGACATTCAATTGTATCATACGAAATCAATGAACATGGTACTTCAAAAAAGTAATAAATTTCAATAACATAATTGAGTGATATCGGATTCAAGTGAGTTTTTGTAAAGATAATCTTTGAATGATTATCTAAAAGATAGACGGTTTGTATTAGTAAAATACAATGCGGAGTGGGCCCTATAAGGGTGTCTCTCAAATAAGTTTGTTTGATTGTTTGAGGGATCCCTCAAACAAACTTATTTGAGGGACACCCTTGTAAGACCCACACTTTGTATTGTATTTCACTATATACCTTAATGATTTTGTCAGTCTCAATTAGATACCTTAATAATTTGCAATTTGTATGATTTTTTCGAGGATGATCTCTGAATGAAGATGTGAAAAATAGATGGTTTGGTTCGTTGAAAAATATTTTGTAAAGTACCTTAAAGAGTGTCTCTCAAATAAAATTATTTGAAGAATCCCTCAATAGAAAGAGACTATACATATATAATATGGGGCAGATCAATGACACCAAATTTTTTACACAAATTATGACACAAGTTTTTAACCCTTAGATTAATGGTTTAGATTAACCAAATTAGTGGATCAGTTTTAAATAATTATATTAGTTTTTCCTCCTTATTTCTTTCTCCTCAATAATGTTGTTTATGTCTCCCTGTTTTTCAGTGTCGCTCACCTTAGGACTTAAAAATGAAGTCATGTAAGGTCCTTTTTAATAAAGACCATTGGATTAATCCAACAGCACATATAATTACTAGTTTAAACCCTCACCTCACTCATGCTCCTTGTTTCACCCAAACAATTCTTTTAATTATTATAAGCAGCAAAAACAAATAAAACTAAAAACAAAGAAAGTAGAATTACACGTTGTCTTCATCCCAGCCACCATCTACCCCCTCATCCCCTTTCTCTCATCCTCGTCCTCGTTCTTCCCCCTCAGTCATCTTCATCCCCTCATCTTCTCCACAGTACATGAAATTAAAGGATGAGTGTTAAAACAATTCGCCTTTATAAATCAAGGAAAGTTTAATCTCATTGGGACATTACCGTTAGATTTACAATTATGCTATAACATTCCCATACTTCCTCACGAGTCACATTTTAATCCAGTTTGAGTAAAACAAGGGCCATGTGAGTGAGGGGATGAAGATGGCCCAGGGTGATAGGTGCTGGTTTAGTTGTATTCATGTCATTGGCCCATTTGGCAAGAGAAGAGTGGTCCACGTAGCAGCCTTCTCTCCTTTCAATTGTTATTCAGTTGTGGGGTTGTTAGATCAGTTTGTTAATCAGTTTTGGGTTCTTAGATTAGTAGTTAAGTCGGCGGTTTAGGCGCGAATATTAGTTACAGTTGCTAACCCAGTTTATATTATAAGCTGGTTTTGTAAGGCTTTTAGTCGTGAATTGTTTTGGAAATGTTCTGAGTTAATAAAGCTACTCGTTTTGCTTACACGAGTCAAGGTTGAGACCATTGCTATAGTTTCTTGGTTTCCGTTTGCCTTCTTGGTCAATTAATCCCTTTTCCTTTCCTCATCCTCATCCTCATCCTCATCCTCATCCTCATCCTCATTTTACATCTCCATATTTTAAGGGGTTGATCAAGAAATCTATCCAAAATTATGAAGGAAATTTGAAACAAATTGAAATCTATCCAAAAAATCACTTGAATCTAATATCATTTAATCATTCAATTAAATTATTGAAATTTAAACACTTTCTTGAAGCACCGTGTTCATTGATTTTATTGGTCTCAATTAGATGCCTTAATGATTTTCAATTTGTCTATCTTTTATTTTTATTTTTTATTTTTTTTGCAAGAATGATCTATGAATGAAGACTGAAAAATAGACAGTTTGAATCGTTGAAATTTTTTTTGTAAGGTATCCTAAAGGGTGTCCCTCAATGGAAGGGAACTATATATATAGTATTGCTGATTTCTTGCAATTGTCACAATGTTTTGCTTTTTAGTTTATATACCTAACATTAAATGTGTTGAGGGAAGGAAACAAATATTGGAACCTCTATCGACCGTCTGGCAAACTGATGGTGACTGCATTGTTGGAAAAAAGGGCAGGTAATTGAGAAGAAGAACCAACAACAGGTATGGAATTCCTGTTAGTTGAAAAGGCAGGTTCCTTGGACGGTGGAAGTGATGTGGCTTCATTGCCCTGCAACATACGAATTACAGAAGCCATTGTTGGTCGATCAGCTGGAGCTTCTTGAACACACAAAAACCCTATATGGATACACCTCGAAGCTTCATCAGGGGGGCATGTTTCTCTTACTGATGCATCAATCACCTCCATTCGTCTACCTTCTTTCCACAATTCCCATGCCTAATTAAGATTTAAAATACTTAAAACTTCAATTTTACGGTTAATCACAAATTTACAAGGCGTAAAAACAGAAAGGAGCGTATATAGTTTAGAATTATTAATACTTACCCATCCAGCAAGAGTTGGTGAATGTTCAAAGCGATAAAAAGCAGCATTCCTCTTTCCACTTACAATCTCCAGCAACAACACTCCAAAACTAAACACATCTAGTTTCTCAGAGAAATGGCCATATCTTGCATACTCTGGCGACATGTATCCGCTGCATGAATTGATGGTAGAGAATAGAGATGTAAGCTATAGCAGTGACTGCATAAGGTTTAGTAAATGAATGAAAACATGTCCTACATATATATATACTTACAATGTGCCAACAACCCTGTTGGTATTTGCTTCAGTCTGGTTTATCTCCAAAATTTTAGCCATTCCGAAGTCTGAAATTTTGGGGTTCATTGCTCCATCCAACAGAACATTACTTGCTTTCAGGTCCCTGTGAATGATTTTTAATCTAGAATACTTGTGGATATAAAGTACTGCCTGAGCAATACCCTCTATAATTCGAAAGCGTTTTCCCCAATCTAATTCTGTATTTTCAGATGGATCTGATAGGACAAACCATGAAGAAAATTATTCTTTTTATTTTAGATGAAATGCTGGACAAATGGAAAAAGATCTTGCATTACACAACTTTTGCGCATTGAAAAGGATCTTGCTAAAAGGTAATCAAATTTGAGGTCCCAGAAATCAACAATATCTAAGAATCAATCTTAGGAGGAATGAGGATATACCAAACAAAAGTTTGTCCAAACTTCGATTGGGCATGAACTCATAGATCAAGATCAGTTCCTCCTCCTCAATACAGCAACCTAAGAGCCTAACAAGATTGGTATGCTGGAGCTTGGCTATAAGATTTAACTCATTCATGAACTCCTCATGTCCTTGCCCTGACTTCTTTGACAGTCTTTTTATGGCTACTTCTTGATTTTCAGGCAAAATCCCCTGCAGTGGAAGGAAAATCAAACACAAAGTGAACCACAATCCCACCAATCAAACTTAATTAGGCAAAAGGTTATTCAGTGAACCAAAAAGTATAAATATTTATGTAAGAACAACTAATGTACTTTAATTACCAACACAAAGTGGAAGAGTCACCTTATAAACAGGGCCAAATCCTCCCTCTCCCAGTTTATTAGCTTCAGAGAAGTTGTTTGTTGCATCTAATATACTCTTTAAACAGAAGAGTGGTAGTTCTCTGTCATTTTTTCCGCCTCCAGCACCATAATTTATTTTAGTCACACCATACTTCCTCCTCTGCTTCCTGTTTCAGTGTTTGGTAGAGCATGGATCATTTGTTTAGATAATCCTTGTGAATGCACGAGTGCGTGTGTGTGTGAGAGAAAGAGAGACAGAGTGGTGGCAATACCTTCCCTTCCCCAATCTTTTCTTCCATAAGAAATAGAAAAAATATATCGTAAGCAACCCTGCTGCTGCTGAGACCATTGCAATTATAAGGGAGCGCTTATCCGCATCACCCTTGCCATCTGCCAAAAAAATATATATATATATTTCAGGTTGACCAATTAAAAGGATGGCTACCTAAGAAATGATCTTTCATAACAACACCAACAATCATTCCCTTTATTACTTTTAAGATACATAAGCTCAGAAGCTGCAAGTCTGATGTATAAAGTTCTTCCACCAGCGTCATCTGCCACGAGTTCTTGTACACCCAGGAGATCTCCAATCCAAATTGAACATGCGTTACTGTTTTCATAAGAATAAGCAGTGCAGGAGCAGTTATTTAAACAGATTGATTCACATTTCTTAGCACTCCCAACCTTAACATGCAGTTCATTTTCAGGCATTGACATGCTATGTATTTCTAGAAACCGGTCTTTCGTCCCAATAACACTAGTTGAATTCTCACACTGCAAATTGGTTTTTCTTGAACACCCACCAGAGTAATCCTGCAAAACCCAATCCCGTGGAGACTTTTCCTCAAAACCCATCAAACAATTACACAAGACCCCGGATTTTTCATTGCAGCTCCCGAATGCCCCGCAAATAGCATAAACTGCACATTGCTGTCCTGGTTGAGCCCATACAAACTTCCATTGCCTGTAACCCTCCGACCATGCTTGGTTTTGAACCCTCCCCGAGACTGACACGAATGGATATGCTATCTTAGGATTATAAAGTGAATAGGTGAAATAACTTTCGTTTTCATTTGAAATAAAGCTGAAGTTGTACACGGAATTAAGCCTCATCTCAGGAATCAAGCTGAAAATATGTGAACTTGCATTCCATGATCCACTGGTCCAATACTGTTTAGACCTATTCCACAGTAACATAAATGACTTGCTTCCATTTGGGTCTAGCTGAAGAGAGAAAGGACCTGGTGCAGGATCCCGTGAGTTCTTACATGAAGTGAGAATTTGGGTTCGATTGGTAATATTGTTGAATCCAATCTTGGCTCCTGGTAGCCATGTATGGGCTGGATGATCAAAGCTTTGCCATAAAAACTCAAATGAACTAGAATGAGCTCTTAAGACAAGATTTCCACTATCTAAAAGAACTGCTTGCACAGAAGCAGAGGTGGTGGTGGAAGTCAAATGTGTGGACCAAACTGGAGTTTTGGCCTCATTAAAGAGAACTAAATTGCCATCTGAGATATTCAACACTGATGAAAATCTATCAGAGATTGGGTTTTCCCTATTTGCCACCCAAACTATGGTACTCGCAGATACCACTCGGTTGGAATACCAGGTACCTATGTAGTGGTTGCCATCCAATTCAAAGAAACCCAGTTCAAAAATCCCAGAGACGATTGTCTGGTCACCGGAGAGTGATTGGTTTGCAGTGATGGTGTCAGCTGCAAAGGAGATACGGAACTCGAGAAATAGGCACAAAAAAAAAACTATAAACACCAACATTGTGTTGGTTTTGGTATCCATGGCTGCACTAGGAATTTGCACACAAGAAAGATAATGTCCTGCTACTTAATCCAAGTCAACCATTGAAGGGTCAAGTCATGCGTCTACACTACGCATTCAATAGTATTTTACTCGAAAGTCTTTAGTCAATCTCTCCATATTTTCTCTGTAGCTTTCTGTGGTTTACGTTTATTTGAGAAGTCACCAGACCAATAAAATGGTTGAATATTCTTAAATTGAATATTCTTAAGTTGTGACTCGTGCCAACACCAATAAAATAAAAGAATTTTGAACACGAATTTTGGGCTGCACAAAAAATTTGCAATAATTGAAGGGTCAACTGTTGGCACTGGAATTTATAAAACCAAACCACCTACCAAAAATTAAATTTGATTTATTTATTTATATTAAGAAGGGCAATTTGAACGTGAGAATGGCTATCTATCAGAGGCGACCCACAGCATGTGCGGGCTGTGCGACACATGGCAAATTTTAGGGCCTCCAAATGTTTTAAAAGCCCAGTAAGATATTATATATTTTTTTATTTCAAAAATATTATTATGATTTCCTAACCTTTGGGGGCCTCCAAATGTTTTTAAAAGCCCAGCTCAGCAATATATTATATATTTTTTTATTCCCAAAATATTATTATTATTTCCTAACGGGCAGATATTTGTTCCTTCTTGATTCTTCCGTCTTCCGTCCAAAACACGCAATCTTTTGTACTCTTTGGCAAGTCAGATGTGTGCATCTCTGCTCTCTCCAGTCTCCACCACACCTCTCTCTCTCTCTCTCTCTCTCTCTCTCATATATGAATTTAGAAATTATATTGCATTTGGAATTAGCCATCATATCATTACAAGAAGAAACCTAAAAAATCAGGTGAATCTTTATCCCTAATTTTTCAATGCTTTTCATATATTGTTTTTGTAATTATTTGAACAGACTTTTTGTTTTGTGAACATCAGCTGAAGTGAAACAGTCAAAATCGATGAAAGCTGCAAAAATCAGGTTCTATTGTCTTCTTTTTCTGTTATGATGTGTGTTATTTTGCTATATTAGAAAAATGTTTAAAAGAAAACACTCATCTGGATATAGAAAGCGCCAAGAAAAGAGAAGAGTTGAAGAATTAACTCAATCTCAGAGAGGTGCTCTTGATAAATTCATTATTAAAGAACCACAAGGTTTAGTTGAAAATCTTGAAAATGTAGGTCATGATGAACAGGCTAATGAAAATGTGGAAAACTTAGGTCATGCTCATGTTGAAAATGACAATGTAATCAATGAGGAGGAACAACCAAGTCAATCTATTCCTTTAGATATTTATGATCCTAGGACTTGAGATGGTCTAGATTCAAAATCAAGAGATGAATTATTGGCAAATGGTCCAAGAAGAGATCTATCAATTGAGAAGGGACCTAGTGATAAATTTTCTAGACATTTCTCCTCAACGTTTTACACTCGTTATTTATCAAATGGAGATAAGTATGATAGGGAATGACTGGTGTATTCCAAGCATTTGGATAAGGTGTTTTGCTTTTGTTGCAAGTTTTTTAATAAGAGCCCAAAAATAAACTCATTAGCTAATGAGGGGTTTAATGATTGGGTACACCTTAGTGTGAGACTTAAAGAACATGAAACAAGTGGTGAGCACATGATTAACATGAACACTTGGATTGATTTGCAAATGAGAATGCAAAAAAATGTTACAATTGATAAACATGTTCAGCAGCTTATTAATAAAGAGAAAGAACATTGGAAGGGTGTATTAATAAGAATAATAGCTGTTGTAACATATATTGGCAAGTATAACTTGACATTTCGTGGAAAGAATGAGAGGATTCATGAAGATAGCAATGGAAATTTTTTGGGTTTAATTGAAATGATAGTGAAATGGGATCCAATCATGAAAGAACACTTGAGACGGATTGATGATAAAGAAATTTATCATCATTATCTTAGTCCAAGGATCCAAAATGAGCTGATTGCAAGGTTAGCACATGAAATCAAAAGTGCAATCATTCAGAAAATTAAAAAAGCAAAGTATTTTTCTGTTATTCTTGACTGTACACCTGATATAAGTCATCAAGAACAAATGACCTTGATATTGAGATGTGTGGATGTTTCTACACATCCAATAAAAGTAGAAGAATTCTTTTTGGAATTCTTACAAGTTCATGATACATCAGGAGAAGGACTCTTTGAAGAATTACAAAATGTGTTCAAAGATCTTAAACTTAATATTGATCATGTGAGAGGACAAGGATATGATAACGGATCCAATATGAAAGGGAAAAACCAAGGTGTACAAAGAAGACTATTAGATATAAATCCTTGAGCTTTGTACACACCATGTGCTTGTCATTGTCTTAACTTGACACTTTGTGATATTGCGGACTCTTGTAGGAAAGCACAGGATTTTTTTGGTGTGATACAATGTATTTATAACTTGTTTTCTCATTCCATAAAGCGCTGGAAAATTTTAAAAGATAATGTAAAGGGTTTAACTCTTAAACCATTGTCAACCACACAGTGGGAGAGTCGAGTTGAAAGTGTTAAAGCTATACGATTTCAAGTTGTAGAAGTAAGAGATGCTTTACTCCAATTAGGTGAACAAGATAATGATTCTAAAATTAGGACTCAAGCTAATCATTTAGCAAAACTTGGACTTGGAAACTTTAAGTTTTTATTAGCTGTGATTATATGGTATGATATTTTGCATGCTGTCAATTTAGTTAGTAAAAAATTGCAAGAAAAAGACATGCTTATTGATGTTTCTATAGATCAAATAAAAGGATTGATTGTTTTTTTTGAAAAGTATAGAGAATTTGGATTTTCTCAAGCTATGTTTGTTGCTAAAAAAATTGCTACTAACATGGAGATTGATCCAAAGTTTGTGGAAAAACGTCAAATTCATAGAAAGAGGCATTTTGATGAGAATCTTAATGATGAGTCTACACAATCAAATCATTAATTACTTCTTATATATTGTAGATGAATCAATTGGTTCTTTGAAAAGAAGGTTTGAACAATACCAAACATTTGAGGATATATTTGGTTTCTTTTTTACTTTTGTTTGTACAATATCTGGCCAAGCACTCCCAAGCCAATTCAAGCAAAGGGAAGGGAGTCCCATATCGACAAAACACAAGAAGAGAGGACTCTCCCTCAATTATAAAAGGAGACCTCTCTCCTTCAAGAAAAGGAGAGTCAGACGGGCTACTGGGGGCACCATATGGCTCACAAGGGCCTCATGGGCTTACCCCTGAGCCCATTTACAAGCTCACGGATCATTGGCCTTGACCAGCTCTTCACCTTGGCCTTGATCTTCAGCCTTGGCAGGCGCCGGTCTTGAGCTCTTCACCTTCGGCATCGGCCTTGGCCCTCGGCCTGGCCTTGACCTTGACCTTCAGCCTATGTGCAATATATACGGTCTTTATCATAATGAGAACATACTTCTCCGTAGACGTAGCCCAATATTCGGGTGAACCACGTACATTTGTCTTATGTATGCATGCCTATGTACTTACCGAATGCTCTCACATACAGAGGGTCCTCACCTTCATCATCCTCCTCCTCATCTTTAAGTTAGTCTAATTACTACCCGTTTAGTTTTTACCTCCAACAGATTGGCACCGTCGTGGGAAAACGACACGAAGGGCTATGTCGTTCTCCTTCTCGAGTGCCCTCGGCACCCTACAACAAAGTGCCTCTCAGCACTCCTACAATCGGCCCTCAACCTTCGGCCTTTGACACACTTGCATCATTCGGCGCATGCGATGTCTTCACATCCCCAATGATTCAAGATATGCTTTGGCACTTACATCATTCGGCGCATGCGATGTCTTCACATCCCCAATGATTCGGCATATGCCTTGGCACCTTGCATCATTCGGCGCATGCGATGTCTTCACATCCCCAATGATTCGCATATGCCTTCGGCACCCTTGCATCATTCGCGCGTCGATGTCTTCACATCTCCCCAATGATTCGCATCCGCTGGCACCTTGCATCATTCGACGCGTCACGATGTCTTCACATCCTCAATGATTCGGCATATGCCTTTGGCACCTTGCATCATTTGGCGCGTGTGATTTCTTCACATCCCCCAATGATTCGGCATCGCCTTGGCACCTTGCATCATTCGGCGCATACTATGTCTTCACATCCCCAAATGATTCAGCATATGCCTTCGCACCCTTGCATCATTTGGCGCATCGATGTCTTTACATCCCCCCAATAATTCAGCATCTGCCTTGGCATCCTTGCATCATTCGCACGTGCGATGTCTTCACATCCCCCAATGATTCGGCATATGCCTTCGGTATTCTCAGATGATTCGGCGCGCTCAATGCCTTTGACATCCCTCCAATCATCATTAGGCACTCCAAAATTATGTGAGTATCCATTACTTAATAATTATGCCTTTTCTAAATACTACAGCTACTCATTTGCTAGGCCCAAAGCTTACGGTAGTAAGCCTCCTAAGCTTCCCAAGCTTTCGGCATCGCTTCAAGCTTTCGGCATCGCTTTTGAAGCTTACGGCGGCAACTCCTAAGTCACGGCATCAGCTCCCAAGCTTTGGGCATCAGCTTCTAAAGCTTACGGCTGCAACTCTAGCATCTCTTCTTAAGGCCACTTACCGAACGGCACCCCATGAAGGAAAAGCGCATTTTCTCAAGGCCACATGCCGAACGGCACCTCCCATGAGATATCTCGTAATTTCGGCGTCAAGGCTACCTGCTGAACGACACCTTATGGAGGAGACATCTCATCATTCCAGCTCCTAAGTTACGGCATCAACTCCCAAACTTATGGCATCAGCTCCGAAGCTTACGGCAGCTCCTAGCTCTTGTGTTGCCGAACGACACCTCATGGAGACATTCCTCTCTTACAGCTCCAAAGCTACTTGCCGAACAACACCTCATGATGAATCTTCTCCCCTGCGGAGCCAAGGCCACATGTCGAACGGCACCTCTGGAGACGCTCTTCACTTACGGCGCCAGAGCCACATGCTGAACGGCATCTTCTATGTCAAGGCATGCCGGGCACCTCCCAAGAGATATCTTTTCATTCCATGCCTATGCCACATGCGAACGGCACCAATGAAGAATCTTCTAAGCTTCCGGCACCTATGCCAACTTGCTGAGCGATACCCATTATTGCAGCAACACCTTGCACCTCACGATAGTGCATGCCTCGATGGTTGTCATGCGACTCGAGCTCCATGCCCTTCAATAATGCTACTCAACACTCGGTACCTTTACCTTCGGTGATTAGCAAGTACTAACTGAACAACTCTGCACCGATAACGCATACACGAGAAAGCGAAGAAGGAGTGAAGCATTGCTTGGCCAGTGCATTTATAACTACAAGTCCACAATCAAGAAATACCTCCTTAATCGGGAACTTGGGGGACTACTATTTGTACAATATCTGGCCAAGCACTCCCAAGCAAATCCAAGCAAAGGGAAGGGAGTCCTACATCGACAAAACACAAGAAGAGGGGACTCTCCCTCAATTATAAAGGAGACCTCTCTCCTTCAAGAAAGGGAGAGTCAGACGGGCTACTAAGGCACCATATGGCTCACAAGGGCCTCATGGGCTTACCCCTGAGCCCATTTACAAGCTCACGGATCATTGGCCTTCACTAGCTCTTCACCTTGGTCTTGACCTTGACCTTGGTCTTGACCTTCCTCTTGACCTTTGGCCCTCAGCCCTCGGCCTTCACCTTCAGCCTATGTACAATGTATACGGTCTTTATCATAATGAGAACATACTTCTCCATGGACGTAGCCCATTATTCAGGTGAACCACGTACATTTGTCTTATGCATGCATGCTTATGTACAGTTGGTCTAATTACTACCCGTTTAGTTTTTACCTCCAACAACTTTAAATAAATTAAACTCGTTCGATGCGAATAATTTAGAATCATGTTGTGATCATTTGGAAAAAATTTTAAAACATGGCATGTCTTCTGATCTTGATGGGAAAGATTTGTTTGAAAAGTTAAAAATCATACGAGAGATTCTACCAAAAGAGGCAAAGACAACCACTGAAATTTTGAGTTCTTTAACAAGACTAAACTGTTTTCCAAATGCAATTACTGCTTATAGAATATTATTAACTTTGCCTGTTACAATTGCATCAGTTGAGAGAAGTTTTTCAAAATTGAAGTTATTGAAATCTTACTTGCGGTCAACCATGTCACAAGAAAGATTAAATGGTTTAACTTTGATATCTATTGAAAGTGATTTCTTAGAAGAACTTGATTGTACTCGTTTTATTGATGATTTTGCAGCTCAAAATGCAAGGAGGACAATTTTTAGATGATTCTGTAGCTGGGTTGGTTACTGGTTGATGATTGTACTTGCTTGGGTTCTTGAGTGTTGCTGGTTTTGTAGTATTTTGCTTCATTTTGCTGGGTGTAGTTTTTTTGTATGTAAAAGAAAATTGAATAGATGTTAGTATGTGAAAATAGACGAAGGATGATCTTGATTCTATTTGTGGGTTCTAATGTAATTGATTCCACATAATGATTTCAGTTTAATTTATGATTTATGAATTTTAAAATTTGAAAAATTGTTATTTTACTTATACATATAGGGCCTCATCAACTTTCTTGCATACAGGCTTATATCCAATGGACCGGCTCTGCTATCTATAGCAGTATAAATGTCATAGCTTTTTGAACAACCTTAGGTATACAGTTCATGTTGCTCTGCAATGTAAAGATCTACAGAATATTTGTTCGGCCATTTCTTGATTTTCAGGCAAAATTCCCTGCAGTGGAAGAAAAATCCCACACACATAAAGAGAACAGCCTCCTTACATATAAAGAAATGTATAAAAGAAACTCTTAGATTTATAGCTCAGTAGTACCATGAAACTATTACCTTATAAACCGGGCCAAACCCTCCCTCTCCCACCTTATTAGCTTCAGAGAAGCTGTTAGTAGCAGCTAATATACTCCTTAAACTGAAGAGCGGTAGCTCTGTATCATTCTTTCCACCTCCATCACCAAAATTACCTAGAATCTCATCATATTTCTTCCCGTGCTCCCTATTTCAGTATTATTTTGTCAGATGGTCATTTGTTAGGATTTCAAGAATGGCGTGAGAGAGAGAGAGAGAGAGAGAGAGAGAGAGAGAGAGAGAGGTAGCAGCAATACCTTTCCTTTTCCAATGTTTGAGTCTCACCGCCGTACTCCCTTCCAGGCTCCCTGTTTCAGTCTTATTGTTAGAGTATCTTTGCTTGGATTACAAGAATTGGTGTGCCTGCACATGAGTGGGTGTGTGTTTTCTTCCATAATAATTAGCAGTACCTTTCCTTTCCCAATGTTTTCTTTCACAAAAAATAGCCAAAAATTATTGCAAGCAATCCTGCTGTTCCAGAGACTATTGCAATCACAAGGAAGCGCTTAGTAGCAGGAACTTAAGGTTGGAATTAATGCACTTCCTTCATTCTCTAGAATATCTCTATTTATTACAGCAGCTGTACCTGTCCTTAATTAATTTGGTAGAGTTCCTATGCAATGTCTTTTAGGTTCTCTAGGAAGCATTCTCTAGAATATTTGTTCTTTCATTGAAAACAGAAGTTAAGTGAATCAGAATACAAAAAGCTCTGCTGAAGCAACTCATATTTCTAGCATTTCATATTCCATCACAAAACCAACAACTGGTATCAGAGCAGCGTCCGATCATATCTGGTTGAAATCAATTCTAGAAGATGTCATCAGGAGCCAAAGAAGGTCCATCAATTTCCTACTCTATTCTCCCAATCTTTGGAGGTGAAAATTATGATTTCTGGAAGGTGAAGATGAGAACTATATTGCTGTCAGAAGGACTTTGGAGCTTCGTTGAAAGAGGGCTTCAAGAAACAGAGAATCTAAGTCAGCTTCCAGCAGCAGAAAGAGAGAAGTTCGAAGCAGAAGTCATGAAAGATGCCAAGGCTCTCTCCAAGATTCAGAACAGAGTCACTTCAGACATTTTTCCAAGAATTACAAGAGCTAAAACAGCAAAAGAAGCTTGGGATACATTAGAAAAGGAGTTTCAAGGTGACAACAAGGCCATAACAATCAAGCTACAGACTTTGCGCAGGGAGTTCTATAATATGAAGATGAAAGAATCTGAATGCATCCAAGATTATGCCTCCAGACTAGCTGAAGTTGTGAATCAAATGAGAACACTTGGTGAGGAGATCTCTGACCGGAGGGTTGTTGAAAAAATATTGATCAGCTTGCCTGAAAAATACGATCCCATTGTTGCTGCTATTGAAGAGTGCAAGGACATCACTCACGCTCCTTGTTTCACCCAAACAATTCTTTTAATTATTATAACCAGCAAAAAACAAATAAAACTAAAAACAAAGAAAGTAGGGTTACACGTTGTCTTCATCCCAGCCACCATCTACCCCTTCATCCCCTTTCTCTCTTCCTCTTCCTCGTTCTTCCCCCTCAGTCATCTTCATCCCCTCATCTCCTCCGTAGTACATGAAATTAAAGGATGAGTGTTAAAATCATTCGCCTTTATAAATCAAGGAAAGTTTAATCTCATTGGGACTTTACCGTTAGATTTACAATTATGCTATAACATTCCCATACTTCCTCACGAGTCACATTCTAATCCAGTTTGAGTAAAACAAGGGCCATGTGAGTGAGGGGATGAAGATGGCCGATGGCCCAGGGTGATAGGTGCTGGTTTAGTTGTATTCATGTCATTGGCCCATATGGCAAGAGAATAATGGTCCACGTGGCAGCCTTCTCACCTTTCAATTGTTATTCAGTTGTGGGATTGTTAGATCAGTTTGTTAATCAGTTTTGGGTTCTTAGATTAGTAGTTAAGTCGGCGGTTTAGGTGCTAATATTAGTTACAGTTGCTAACCCAGTTTATAAGCTGGTTTTGTAAGGCTTTTAGTTGTGAATTGCCATGAGTGAGGGTTTAAACTAGTAATTATATGTGCCATTGGATTAATCCAATGATCTTTATTAGGTCCTTAGGTGAGTAGGACAGCCTAGTTTCTTGGTTTCCATTTGCCTTCTTAGTCAATTAATCCCTTTTCCTTTCCTCCTCCTCCCTCCTCCCTCCTCATCCTCATCTTACATCTCCATATTTTAAGGGGTTGATCAAGAAATCTATCCAATATTATGAAGGAAATTTGACACAAATTGAAATCTATCCAAAAAATTACTTGAATCCGATATCATTTAATCATTCAATTAAATTATTGAAATTTAAATACTTTCTTAAAGTATCGTGTTCATTAATTTTGTTGGTTTCAATTAGATGCCTTAATGATTTTCAATTTGTGTGATTTTTTTACAAGGATGATCAATGAACGAAGACTTGAAAAATAGATGGTTTGGATCGTTGATTTTTTTTTTTGTAGAATACCCTGAAGGGTGTCCCTCAATGGAAGGGGACTATATATAACAAAAATAGTATTGCTGAGTTCTTGCAATTGTCACAACGTTTTGCTTTTTTTTTTTTTTTTGAAATAAAGCGATCGAATTGTATTCCAATAGGAAAATGGCTTACAAAATACAGACATGTCACGAGTGGCCTCATTAAAACCTTCCCAAGGAAAACCAAAGGGGATAAAACTCCGGGGTAGGAAAGAGTAACACGAATGCCAAAAAATACATCAACTCACAACTCAAAGAGAATCCTGAATAAAAGTATCAAAGAGCCAAACAGGGGGAGAGTCCAACCATTCAGCTTCAGCGTCAGGTGCAGAGAGAGAGAGAGAGAGCATAGTGAGCTAGGCAGTCAGCCACACTATTCGCCTCTCGAAAAGCATGCTCAACGCAGACAAGACCTGCATCAAGCAAAAGCGCTTTACAGTCTTCAATCAAGCAACCAAGGGGAGAGATATCCACCCCACGATGGAGAAGAGGTGATCATCCCCTGTGCATCACTCTCAAGACAAATGCGACGCCCTTGCCATCTTGTGGCAAAACGCAGACCCTCACGTAACGCCAAGAGCTCAGCATGCATAGGATTAGACACCCCACGAGAACGACCCATCTTGCATCCTAGAAAACCTCCATTGTGATCACGCGCCACAAGGCCAAAACCACCCAAACTCCCATCCGCACGGAAAGCACCGTCAATGTTGATCTTGATTGCTCCCAGGGGAGGACGCTGCCAATGGGCTTTCGCCCGTGAAGCAGCAGGTTTGGGTGGGCCATTATGTTCATAAAAGTATGCAGGGTACACATAGCGCTGCTTAGAGCTTCCTCCGGGCTACGGCGCTGGCTTTTTAGTTTATATACCTAACATTAAATGTGTTGAGGGAAGGAAACAAATATTGGAACCTCTATCGACCTTCTGGCAAACTGATGGTGACTCCATTGTTGGAAAAAACGGCAGGTAATTGAGAAGAACTAACAACAGGTATGGAATTCCTGTTAGTTGAAAAGGCAGGTTCCTTGGAGGGTGGAAGTGATGTGGCTTCATTGCTCTGCAACATACGAATTACGGAAGCCATTGTTGGTCGATCAGCTGGAGATTCTTGAACACACAAAAACCCTACATGGATACACTTCAAAGCTTCATCAGGGGGGCATGTTTCCCTTACTGATGCATCAATCACCTCCATTCCTCTACCTTCTTTCCACAATTCCCATGCCTAATTAAGATTTAACATACTTAAACTTGTATTTTACAGTTAATCGCAAATTTACAGGGTATAAAACAGAAAGGAGCGTATATAGTTCAGAATTATTAATGCTTACCCATCCAGCAAGAGTTGGTGAATGTTCAAAGTGATAAAAAGCAGCATTCCTCTTTCCACTTACAATCTCCAACAACAACACTCCAAAACTAAACACATCTAGTTTCTCAGAGAAATGGTCATATCTTGCATATTCTGGAGACATGTATCCGCTGCATGAATTGATGGTAAAGAAGTAAGCAATACCGGTGATTGCATAAGGTTTAGTAAAACTGAATGAAAAACTTGTCTTATATATACTTACTATGTGCCAACAACCCTGTTGGTATTTGCTTCAGTTTGATTTATCTCAAAAATCTTAGCCATCCCAAAGTCTGATATTTTTGGGTTCATTGCTCCATCCAACAGAACATTACTTGCTTTCAGGTCCCTGTGTATGATTTTCAATCTAGAGTACTTGTGGATATAAAGTACACCCTGAGCAATACCCTCTATAATTCGAAAGTGTTTCCCCCAATCTAATTCTGCATTTTTAGATGGATCTGATAGGACAAACCATGAAGAAAATGTAGCTAGGTGTTTTTCTTTTTATTATAGATGAAATGCTGGACAAATGGAAAAAGATCTTGCATTACACAACTTTTGCGCATTGAAAAGGATCTTGCTAAAAGGTAATCAAATTTGAGGTCCCAGAAATCAACAATATCAAAGAATCAATTAATCTTAGAAGGAATGAGGATATACCAAACAAAAGTTTGTCCAAACTTCGATGGTGCATGAACTCATAGATCAAGATCAGTTCCTCCTCCTCAATACAGCAACCTAAGAGCCTAACAAGATTGGTATGCTGGAGCTTGGCTATAAGATTTAACTCATTCATGAACTCCTCATGTCCTTGCCCTGACTTCTTTGACAGTCTTTTTATGGCTACTTCTTAATCCCCTGCAGTGGACGGAAAATCAAACACAAAGTGAACCACCATCCTACCAAGCGAACTTAATTAGGAAAAAGGTTGTTAAGAGAACCAAAAAGTATAATATTTATGAAAGAATAACTAATGTACTTTAATTACCAATACAAGGTGGAAGAGTCACCTTATAAACAGGGCCAAATCCTCCCTCTCCCAGTTTTTTAGCTTCAGAGAAGTTGTTTGTTGCATTTAAATACTCTTTAAACCGAAGACTGGTAGTTCTGTGTCATTCTTTCCACTTTCAGCACCATAATTTATTTTAGTCACACCATACTTCCTCCTCTGCGTCCTGTTTCAGTCTTTGTTAGAGCATGGATAATTTGTTTATAGAATCCGTGTGAATGCACGAGTGTGTTTGTGTGTGAGAAAGAGAGACACCACCAACAATTATTCCCTTATTACTTTGAAGATACGTAAGCTCAGAAGCTGCAAGTCTGATGTATAAAGTTCTTCCACCAGCATCATCTGCCACAAGTTCTTGCACACCCAGGAGATCTCCAATCCAAATTGAACATGCGTTACTGCTTTCATAAGCATATGCAGTGCAAGAGCAGTTATTTAAGCAGATTGATTCACATTCCTTAGCACTCCCAACCTTAACATGCAGTTCATTTTCAGATATTGACATGCTATGCATTTCTAGAAACTGGTCTTTTGTCCCAATAACACTTGTTGAATTCCCACACTGCAAATTGGTTTTTCTTTGACACCCACCAGAGTAATCCGGCAAAGCCCAATCCCGGGGCGACCTCTGCTCAAAACCCATCAAACAATTACACAAGACCCCGGATTTTTCATTGCAGCTCCCAAATGCCCCGCAAATAGCATAAACTGCACATTGCTGTCTTGGTTCAGACCAATACATTTTCCGTGGCCTGGAAGGCGTAAACCAAATTAGTTGCTGAACCTGCCCCAATACTGACATCATGAATGGAGATGCTTTCTTAGGATCATAAAGCGAATAGGTGAAATAACTTCCGTTTTCATTTGAAACAAAGCAGTAGTTGTAGACGTAATTATGCCTCATGTCAGGAACCAAGCTGAAAAGATTTGAACTTGCATTCCAAGATCCACTATTGAAATACTGTCTAGACCTATTCCACAGAAAGATATATGAATTGCTTCGGTCTAGCTTAAGAGAGTAAAGACCTGGTGCAGGGTCCCGTGAGTTCTTCCATGAAGTGAGAATTTGGGTTTGATTGGTAACATTGTTGAATCCAATCTTGGCTCCTGGTAGCCATGTATGGGTTGGATGATCAAAGCTTTGCCATAAAAACTCAGATGAACTAGAATGAGCTCTTAAGACAAGATTTCCACTATCTAAAAGAACTGCTTGCACAGAAGCAGAGGTGGTGGTGGAGGTCAAATGTGTGGACCAAACTGGAGTTTTGGCCTCATTAAAGAGAACTAAATTGCCATCTTTGATCTTCAACACCGATGAAAATCTATCAGAGATAGGTTTTTCCCTATTTGCCACCCAAACTATGGTACTCGCAGATACCACTCGGCCGGAATACCAGGTACCCATGTAGTGGCGGCCACCTAATTCGAAGAAACCCAGTTCAAAATCCCTGGAGACGATTGTCTGGTCACCGGAGAGA
Organism: Prunus mume; assembly: GCF_029339155.1. Classification (NCBI taxonomy): domain Eukaryota; kingdom Viridiplantae; phylum Streptophyta; class Magnoliopsida; order Rosales; family Rosaceae; genus Prunus; species Prunus mume. The sequence goes on along the minus strand of NC_142701.1, from coordinate 22,155,442 downwards.
GATTGGTTTGCAGTGATGGTGTCAGCTGCAAAGGAGATACGGGACTCGAGAAATAGGCACAATAAAACAACTATAAACGCCAACATTGGGTTGGTTTTGGTATCCATGGCTGCACTATGAATTTGCACTCAAGAAAGATAATGTCATGCGTCTAAAATGACAACAATGAGAATTAAGCATCGCTCTCAAACTTGTGATAAATTTTTCACTATACTTTCACGAATGCCAATTACTTTGAATTTCTTATAATTTTTATTTCGTGAATTTGTGATGGGTGTGTCTAGAAGCAAAATAATTTATGTTTTTGTCATACATGTTACTTTTCAAAGAACATCTTTTTCCATCTAGGGGATACTCAATTCAAATACTTCACGTATTAAAATGTTAGAGAGAGACTAGCTTAGTTTCCTGGTATTTTACTCGAAACACGTGTGTGGCTCCCCCAATTTCTTTATTATTGTTTCTCACTTTCGTTACTAAGCTCTACTTGGAGGACGGTCTCAAAAACTCTACTTGAGGGGGTGGTAAGGTAAATCCAATTTAAGAATATTCAACCATTTGGGTTAGGTTTGGTATCCATGGCTGCACAAAAAAATTGCAATAGTTGAATACCAGCTGAACATTCCAAGTCAACAAAGTCAACTATTGAAGGGTCTACGCTCCGTTCTCTCTTTTGTTTTAAGCATTCATAGACCAAACTTGCCTTTCTAAATGTTATAACTTTTTAGGTATACAGTTCTGTTCATGTTCATTGCTCTGCAATGTGTAAAGATCTAGGAATATTTGTTCAGTGAGGCTTCTTTTTAAGTTTCTCACACCTGAACCAGACCAATATAAGTTGTGAAGCACTTTCGTATACTTAAATAATAAAAAAGAGTCTTGGACACTGCCAAAGTCTTGCCACAGAGTTTTCATTTTTCGTTTATATATCCAACAATAAATGTGTATAGGAAAGGTAACATTTTTGAGCTTCTATCGACCTTCTGGCAGACTAATGGTTACTGCATTATTGGAAATAATGGGAGTTGTTTGAGGAGAAGAACTAACAGCAACGGAATTCCTATGTGTTGAAAAAGCAGGTTCTTTGGAGGGTGGAAGAGATGTAGCTTCATTGGCCAGCATAAGAATTACAGAAGACATTGTTGGCCGATCAGCTGGATCTTCTTGAACACACAAAAATCCTACCTGTATACACTTCAAAGCTTCATCAGGCCGGCATGTTTCCTTCAGTGATGCATCGATCACCTCCATTCCTCTACCTTCTCTCCATAATTCCCATGCCTAATTAAGATTCAACATGTAAACCCATTAGTCTTGCATGACTGGTCACATACTTATAAATTTTTCAGGCTTAGGATACATTAGAATTTTTAATACTCACCCATCCAGCAAGAGTTAGTGAATGTTCAAAGCGATGAAAAGCAGCATTCTTCTTTCCACTAACAATCTCCAGCAGCAACACTCCAAAACTAAACACATCCAGTTTCTCAGAGAAATGGCCATATCTTGCATACTCAGGTGACATGTAGCCGCTGCATAAATTGACGGTAGAGAAGTAAGCCAAAGCAATGATTGCATAAGATTTCAATGATTGAAAACCTGTGCCATATATATATATTTACTTACTATGTGCCAACAACTCTGTTAGTATTTGCTTCGGTTTGATTTATCTCAAAAATCTTTGCCATTCCAAAGTCTGAAATTTTGGGGTTCATTGCTCCATCCAACAGAACATTACTTGCTTTCAGGTCCCTGTGAATGATTTTCAATCTGGAATACTTGTGGATATAAAGTATTCCTTGAGCAATACCTTCTATAATTCGAAAACGTTTTCCCCAATCTAGCTCTAATTTTTCAGATGGATCTGATTGGACAAACCATGGAGAAAAATGAGCTTAATTAGTGATTTTGATTTACTTTAGAAAAAAATGTTAAGACACATTGAAGAAGATCTTGCATTACATGGGTTTGCAAAAACGTAATCAAATTTGAAGTCCCAGAAATCAGCAATATGAAAGAAATAATCTTAGAAGTGCTGAGAACATACCAAACAAAAACTTGTCCAGACTTCGATTGGGCATGAACTCGTAGATCAAAATCAGTTCCTCCTCTTCAATACAGCAACCCAAGAGCCTAACAAGATTGGTGTGTTGGAGTTTGGCTATAAGCTTTAACTCATTCATGAACTCCTGGTGTCCTTGCCCTGAATTCTTTGACAGCCTTTTGATGGCCACTTGATTTCCAGGCAAAATCCCCTGTAGTGGAAGAAAAATCCCACACATAAAGAGAAGTTATAGAGAACCACCTCCTTATAAGAAATGTATAAATGAAACTATGAGATTTATAGGTCGGTGGTATTATGAAAGTGTTACCTTATAAACAGGGCCAAACCCTCCTTCTCCCACCTTATTAGCTTCAGAGAAGTTGTTAGTAACAGCTAATATACTCCTTAAACTGAAGAGTGGTAGCTCTGTATCATTCTTTCCGCCTCCATCACCAACATTACTTAAAATTTCATCATATTTCTTCCTATGCTTCCTATTTCATTATTATTTAGTCAGATCATCATTTGTTAGGATTACAAGAATCAGTGTGCGAGCAAGCGAGAGAGGGAGAGAGAGTGGTAGCAGTACCTTTCCTTTTCCAATGTTTTAGTCTCACCATTCTTCCTCCTACGCTCCCTGTTTCATTCTTATTGTTAGAGTATCTTTTTTTGGATTACAAGAATCAGTGTCCCTGCAAATGAGTGCGCGTGTGTTTTCTTCCAAAGGAAATAGCTTTACCTTTCCTTTCCCCATGTTTTCTTCCATAAGAAATAGCCAAAAGTTATTGTAAGCAATCCTGCTGTTCCGGAGACTAATGCAATCACAAGGGATCGTTTATTAGCATTAACACCTGCAAAGAAAACAAAAGAGAAAGATCAAATTTATTTTAATTAACACACTAACACGATGGCTCGCCAAGTAATCATTTCCTCATTACTTTTAAGCAGTGGAAGAGCAGATCCAAGTCTGATGTATAAAGTTGTTCCATTCCTTTCACCTGTTCCCAGTTGCTGCAAATTTAAGAGATCTCCAGTGAAAATTGAGCATCTAGTGCTGCTATCATAAGCATAAGCAGTGCAAGAGCAGTTGTTTAAGCAGATTGGATGACATTCAGAAATATTTCCAACCACCACAGACTGTTTATTTTCTGGCAATGACATGATACGGATTTCTTGAAACACGTCTGGCTCCCTATATTTAGCACTAGTACTAACATCAGTCCCACAGTACTGCAGGTTGGTTATTCTTGAACACCCACTAGAATAAGCCCGCAAATTCCACTCAATCTCTGACTTTGGCTCAAAACCTGTCAAACAATTACAGGAGACCGTGCTTATGTCGTTGCAACTGCCGAATGCCCCGCATAAACCATAAACTTCACATTTCCTTTTTGGTTGGCTCCCAAACAAATTCCACTCTCTGGAATTCTCCGACCATGTGAATTGCTGAATCTGCCCTGAGGTATGCATCACGAGTCGAGATATTGTCTTGGGATTATTTAGAAAATAGGTGAAATAACTTTCGTTTTTGTTTGTAACATAGCTGTGATTGTACATATGGTTAAGCCTCATCTCAGGAACCGCGCTGAAAATACGTGAGTTTGCATCCCATGCTCCACTGCTCCAATAGACTCTAGACCTATTCCAAAGTATGAGATATGCACTACTTCCATTGGGGTCAAGCTCAAGAGAGAAAAGACCTGGTGCAGGATCCTCTGAACTCTTCCATGATGTGAGAATTTGGGTTCGATTAGTGGCAATGTTGAATCCAAGTTTACCTCCTGGTATCCATGTATGAGCTGGATGATCAAAGCTTTGCCACAAAGGTTCTGATGTATTAGTACTTGACCCATCAGCCCTTAAGACAAGGTTTCCACTATCTAATAGAACTGCTTGTACAGAACCTGAGGTGGTGGTGGAGGTTAAATTTGTGGACCAAACTGGAGTGTTGGATTCACTGAAGAGAATTAGATTACCCTCTGAGATCCTCAAGACTGAAGAAAATATATCAGAAACTGGTGTTTCCCTATTTGCCACCCAAACTATGGTCTTAACAGATACTTTCTTGTACCACATGCCTATGTAGTAGTAGTTTGAGAAAATACCTGGTTTGAAGAAACCCAGCTCAAAAACCCCACCTGCAGAGATAATGGTTTGATCACCCGAGAGAGATTTGTCTGCATTGATGGTGTCAGCTGCAAGGGATATATGGGACTTGAGAAATAGGCATAATAAAAGAACGTTGAACACGAATTTTGGGTTACTTTTGGTATCCATGGATGCACAAAAAATTTTCAGACAACCAAGATGCTGTATGGTACTAGAATTGAACATTTATGGAAAAAATATAGCAATACTTGAAGCCAGCTGATCATTCCAAGTCAACTAAGTCAACTGTTGAAGGGTCAAGTAAGAGCATCCACAATGGGTTCCCTAAACCACCTTCTTAAACAAATTTTAGAGAGAAATTGAAAAAATACAACTTCAACCATGCTCCTATCCACTTCTTAAAATAGGGAGATCTCTAGGAGCTTCTAAATATGAGGAGAGAGAAAGAACTCCTAGTGACTTCCTATAATTTAATGTTGTTTTATTTAATGAGTATTTCAAACCTTTAATTAATCCTAATTATTTTTTATATTATTTTTTAATAGAGATGGACCAATTTAAAAAAAAATTTATAGCATTTATGACTCCATAAACTAGAAAGCATGATTGAAGTTTAAATTTTATAGAAAGTTCCTAAAATAACTTTTTTATATTTTTAGCTAAAATTTAACTGAAAAATAGAGAGCATGTGATTGTGAATGCTCTAACACACCTACAGTTGAGTCGTTTGGCTTTAGTTAGTCCAGCATTTGTGGACAAAGGTCATCCACCATGCTTCGTTGTCTCTTTAGTTTGCAGCCTGCCCTTTTTGGCGTTTAGCCATTGGATTGAATCCAACGAGCGTTAACCTTGCAGGCTTCTGCATTTGAGGCCGATCCGCTGGGTCTTCTTGAACACAAAAAAAATCCTACCTGTATACACTTCAAAGCCTGCCCTGAGGTGTTCATCACGAATCGAGCTATTTTCTTCGGATCATAAAGAGAATAGGTGAAATAAGTTTCATTTTCTTTAGTAAAATAACTGAAATTGTAGACATAATTGAGCCTCATTTCAGGAACCAAGCTGAAACTACTTGAACTTGCATCCCATGATCCAGTGGTCCAATACTGTCTAGACCTATTCCACAGCCCCAGATATGCATTGCTTCCATTTGGATCTAGCTCAAGAGAGAAAAGACCTGGTGCAGGATCCTCTGAACTCTACCATAATGTGAGAATTTGGGTTCGTTTGGTAACATGGTTGAATCCAAGTCTACTTCCTGGTAGCCATGTATGTGTTGGATGATCAAAACTTTGCCATAAAGGCTCAGATGAACCACCTCTTAATAAGACAAGGTTTCTATTATCCAAAAGAAGTGCTTGAACAGAACCAGTAAGTGGTGGTGGAGTGCAAATTTGTTGACCAAATTGGAGCTTTGGACTCACTAAAGAGAACCAAATTACCATCTGAGATCCTCAGCTCTGAAGAAAATCTATCAGAGACTGGTTGTTCCCTGTTTGCCACCCAAACTATGGTCTTAACAGATACTTTCTTGTACCACATGCCTATGTAGTAGTAGTTTGAGACATTACCTGGTTTGAAGAAACCCAGCTCAAAAACCCCACCTGCAGAGACAATGGTTTGATCACCAGAGGGAGATTGGTTTTCACTGATGGTGTCAACTGCAAGGGAAACATGGGTTTTGACATACAGGCATAACAAAAGAACTGAAAGTGAAAGCACCAACCTTTGTTTGGTTCTGGTATCCATGGCCGCACAAAACAAATTTGCAGACAAATTTACTAGAAGCACACTGCTCACTCAACTTCTTCATCGTTGTTTATCACTTTCCTTACTGAGTTCCAGTTGGAGGAGACGGTCCTCTTCGTTTTTCGTTTTTCGTTTTCATCTCCCTCCTCCTCTGTCAATCCTGTGAACTGAAATCTCAGCCAATTAAGAAAAATCATTGTTTTAGTTCTATTTAAATGGGTTTCATCAGTTGAAGGGATTTGCATAAATGAGAAAATGTGAGAGGATCCAACTTTGTATGAGAGGCTGATGAGATGAGGGAATTTTTGTTTTTTGTTTTTACAAGTTTTAATAATTTAATAATATTTATAATTGAGCTAATAAAAATAATCTTGAAAATGCATTCATGTGTCCAATTATTTTGCCAATAATAATATTCTTGAACAAGTGAGTTAAATTAAATTCATGACACAAGTAAAAATTATAAGAGAAAATTTTTCTTAAATGGGAGGACCCAGGATCAAGTTGCCAACCATGCATTATTGGACCACATTTCTTTCTTTTTCTTATGATGTGACAAAATAACCATGGCCTATGGTCCTATCTATGAGAGCAAATTTAATGGGATATGTTGCTTTTTCTTCGTATCACACATTTTCTCATGCTTTTCTTTATTTTTCTAAAACACCCCCATACATTTTGATTGTGGGGTTATAGCTTTGGGCCAAGCGGAACCAAAAGAACACCAAATCTCTATGAGTTTCCACAACAAACAGGCTGTCTCTTGACCCAGAAAACAGGGCTGGGATCTGGACATTAAAAAAATTGAGAACCCCAAAGATACGTGCATTATTGAAGCAGATTTGAGGTGTATCCATTGGGGCCTTAAACTGAACATCCAGTTTTGTGGTAAGTGGATATTCCATTGCATGCAATGTAATTGTAAGTGAAATAAGTTTCCTTTTTAGTTTGAAGAAAAACGAGTTCGAAAACCCCACCCTGCAGCCGCAAAGGCAATGGTCTGATCACCAAACTGAGAGAATGGTTTGCAGTGAGGTCCATGGCTGCACAAAAAGAAAAATAAAAGAAAAAACTAAAAAGTTTGCTCACTGTAGCAAAGATAAAGTTCAATTTAAGAAACCCACCACATAAGTCAAGAACTAGATTTTGGGTTGTTGGGATTTGAAATACTAGTATGGTAGTATTATAGTACGGTCATGTGATACATCGTGTATATGTGTCCAATGGCCTCTTCAATCACTTTGGGATGCTCAAATAAGTAAGCCACATCATAAAAAATCTCTCTAACAACATTGTCAAACTCAGTCATCAAAGCTACAAACTTTTTCTCTCTTCAAGACTGTTAAGTTGATTTTGACTCTTCAAAACATTTAATTTTACTTTGGAAAAACAAAACATACCTTGAAAGTGTTAAAAACATGTATTTTTTCTTTTCAGATAATAAATACATATATTTTTTATTATTTTCCATGTTATTGCATTAATTGAATTGTTTGTTGGAGCAAAAAATATTCTAGTAGAAAATATACTTTTTCAAATTACCACATAGGTCAACAAACTTTAATTTGCAACTATTATTGGAGACGTTCTTATAATATAAAAGGATATTTATTGATACTATTTCCTAAAAGAGACCACATATATTATAACACGTGTACATGTACCAAGTGACCATACTGTAGTATTTTATAATTTCTCCAACTCCGAACGAGAGAGTTTATTTGTTGTTTTTTTTCAAGTTTTATTCATGAGTTAATATTTGTGATTACTAATAAATATACTCTTAAAAATGAAAAGTACAATAATATGATGGGATCGACTGTTCCACATTCCCAAAAGAATTTCAAGTTTTAAAGCCACTTAAACTACAACTCAAGAATTACAAGCGAGACATGATTCAAGAAAAACAAATATTATATTTTATGTTTTAACTAAACAGTGCATGTGACGTAATTTTTGACGTAAAATGTCTGAACTTCTATTTAATATTAGAGAGAGAGAGAGAGAGAGAGAGAGAGAGTTAGCGAGGAAGTAGGGGTCCAGAGGCATCCTCATGTTCATTCATTGGCGACTAAAAGTAAAATGGAAACTTAAAATTCAAAGTTTCAGCCGATATTATGGAATGGGATTTGTCAATCGATAGCTAGAGAGACTTGGTCGCCTGAAGGGAGAGAGGCTGTACTGTACGTGCAACGGCTCCAGATTCATCCATCTTCTCCGTTAGTGTCCAAAAGTCCAATATTATAGGTAAGCTTTTCTTTATCCAAATCCCTCCTATGGCTTCCTGCAACAAATAATAATGTCAACTGAGAAGACTATGGTTAAGTCGGTCAACCATGCATTCATTTACGTACAACAACAGGACAATGTATATGACTAGACCACGTTGGTACTTGTAGTATTTGATTATCAACCAATTTCTTTTGCTTTTATTTTTTGTTTTACATAATGTAGTACCCAAAATCTATTGCATCAGTTCAATGATGTACAGTTGGCACATATGACACTTTACACGTTGGTACTGCACGCCTCGCACTTTCAATTCAATGATAAGTTGGCACATTTATACGTTTCACACGTTGGCACAAAAATATTCTTGACAGTTGGCACAGTTATATACTTTACACGTTGGTGTATACGTGTGTAAGTCGCCGCGAATGACTGCCCTCATTTGCCACATAATTCACAATTGGACAAACAGAACTGACAGTTGATACGTGCAATTGACAGTTTTGTGCATACTTTCTCCTATGGGGAGCTCAAATAAGTGAGCCACATCATAAAAAATCTCTCCAACAACATTGTCAAACTCAGTCATCAAAGCTACAAACTTTTTCTCTCTTCAAGACTGGTAAGTTGATTTTGACTCTTCAAAACATTTAATTTTACTTTAGAAAAACAAAACATACCTTGAAAGTGTTAAAAACATGTATTTTTTCTTTTCAGATAATAAATACATATATTTTTCATTCTTTTCCATGTTATTACATTAATTGAATTGTTTGTTGGAGCAAAAAATATTCAAGTAGAAAATATACTTTTTCAAATTACCACATAGGTCAACAAACTTTAATTTGCAACTACTAATGGAGACGTTCTTATAATATAAGAGGATATTTATTGATACTATTTCCTAAAAGAGACCACATATATTATAACACGTGTACATGTACCAAGTGACCATACTACCGTAGTATTTTATAATTTCTCCAACTCCGAACGAGAGAGTTTATTTGTTGTTTTTTTTTTTCAAGTTTTATTCATGAGTTAATATTTGTGATTACTAATAAATATACTCTTAAAAATGAAAAGTACAATAATATGATGGGATCGACTGTTCCATTCCCAAAAGAATTTCAAGTTTTAAAGCTGCGTAAACTACAACTTAAGAATTACAAGCGAGACATGATTCAAGAAAAACAAATATTATATTTTATGTTTTAACTAAACGGTGCATGTGACATAATTTCTCACGTAAAACGTCTCAACATGTGACGTAGTTTCTCATGTGAAACGTCTCAACTTCTATTTAATATTAGAGAGAGAGAGAGAGAGAGAGAGAGAGATTCAAAGTTTCAGCCAATATTATGGAATGGGATTTGTCAATCGATAGCTAGAGAGACTTGGTCGCCTGAAGGTTAAGTCGGTCAACCATGCATGCATTTACGTAAAACAACAGGATGGGACAGCAACGACAATGTATATGACTGGACCACGTTGGTACTTCTAGTATCATCAACCAATTTCTTTTGCTTTTATTTTTTGTTTCGCACAGCAACTAACAACTTCTGAAACAAAATATTACAAACAAGTGTGTATTGGATTCATGGCACATTTATACGTTTCACACGTTGGCACAAAAATATTCTTGACAGTTGGCACAGCTATAAACTTTACACGTTGGTGTATACGTGTGTAAGTCGCCGCGTATGACTGGCCCTCATTTGCCACATAGTTCACACTTGGGCCAACAGAACTGACAGTTGATACGCACAGTTGACAGTTTTGTGCATTCTTTCTCCCACGTTTGTATGCAGAAACATGTGCATTAATTGCTTTGTTGGGGAGTTATGGTAAATTTTCCAGCTCCCCAATTTACAGTTTACAGCGCCAAGGGTCCACACGTCACAAGTGAGATATGCTGGCCTCAAGCCCATTTGTCTTTCCTCAGATGGTTTCTGAATCTGATTCATTGGGCTAATCCGAAACTTGTAGGAGCCGTCCAAATATGATTAATTTGTGGGGCACACAGTAGCTGCTCTTCCCCTTTTCCTTTTCCCTTTCCGTAGGTTTTGGCACGATCCTTATACGGATAAGGTATGAAATTCTTGCCCTATTGATATAGTACTTGCAAGCATTTTTTTTCCTTTGGAAATTTGGAAAACCAATCTCTGTTTAATAGGGGCTAAAGACCAAATCTTAGCCTTATTTTAACACATTAAAGGCTATTAACGGTTATGATTTAGAAATATATCGACTTCATCAGTGTTCTAATCGAAGAGAAATATTTGCATGTTACGGGTGGTTAAAAAAAAAGTTAAGTCTTTAATATTTCAAAATTTAGCTATTTTTCATAATGTTATTTTCCTTATTTTTATAATTTTGTGGGGGAAATAAACTACTACTATTTACATCCTCAAGCAACCAAGTTGAGGTGTTGAACAGGTTTCATATAAACACCACAGGTAAGAGAAATTAATCATGCTTTGAAGTATCTGCACCAATCTCTTTTCTTCTTTACAAAATGAGGTTGAGATTCCTAGAGAATAATTTTTAATTTTTTTTAATTAAACCATGGAGTTAAATTAGATTTTTATTTTAATCCTTCGGTTAGTACATTATCACGTTACGTAAGTAATACTTTACAATTATGTATATTTTCATAATAATGCACCTAATATTTAAATGAACAAAAAAATGTAATCTAACACCAGGGTTTAATAACAAAAGTAATACTTTGTGAGGATGGATTGTCAAATTCTTGAACATTTGATTCCCACTAGTCGTCAATGTGTTTCCTTTTCGTTTAAATATTAGATATGAGAAAAACAGTCCCGATCTCTTGGACTACAAGGGTCCAAGAGATTTGTGGTCACTCACCGTTGGATGTAAATTCAACGGTTCACTCACTCTTGCACTCCTTTTAAGAATTTTTTTTTGAATCTTAGCTCCAATAATAAGATGCCAATACAAGTTCTAGAGGTTGTTTAAATACTTAAACCAAAACCTTAGCTCCAAGAATAATTATTAAAACAAAAATAAAAAATATTAAATTGCACGAAATTGACTAAAACCTTAGAAGGCTATTTTCACCTAACATAGTCCATTGCTAGAAGAAGCTCAAACATGTTTTTGTTGGCTTGCGCTTGTCAATCTGCTGCATGCTAGTTATTCTACAATAATTATATATGTGCTGAACAAAAGGAAGTCTATCTGCCTACTTCCGAACTAATGGTGATCACATAATTGTTGGAAAAAATGGGAGATGTTTGAGGAGAAGAAGCAATCGCAATGGAATTCCTATGAGCTGATGAAAAAGCAGGTTCTTTGGAGGGTGGAAGTGATGCAGCTTCGTTGCCCTGCAGCATGCTAATCACAGAAGACATTGTTGGCCGATCGGCTGGAGCTTCTTGAACACACAAAAACCCAACATGGATACACCTTAGAGCTTCATGAGTGTCACATGCTTCCCTTACTGATTCATCAATCACCTCCATTTCTCTGCCTTCTTTCCACAATTCCCATGCCTAATTAAGATTTCATTAGGACCATTCACTTTAATTGCAAACTTGAAAGGATTAAAAACAGAAGGACGACATATACATACTAGCTAGAATAATTTCTAGTTTATATATACTTACCCAACCAGTAAGCGTTAGCGTAGGATCAAAACGATGAAAAGAAGAATTCCTCTTTCCACTTACAATCTCCAAAATCAACACTCCAAAGCTGAACACATCCGATTTCTCAGAAAAATTGCCCAAGAGTGCATACTCAGGTGACATGTAGCCGCTGCACATGAATTATAATGGTAGACAAAGTAAGCAACAACAATTAAAGACTAACATTTTGCATCATCAGGTTTAGTACATGAATAATGCAAAAACATGTGCTATATATGTCAACTTACTATGTCCCAACAACCCTGTCGGTATTTGCTTCAGTTTGGTTCATCCCAAAAATCCTTGCCATTCCAAAATCTGAAATTTTTGGGTTCATTTCTCCATCCAACAGTATATTACTTGCTTTTAGGTCCCTGTGAATGATTCTCAATCTGGAATACTTGTGGATATAAAGTACTCCTTGAGCAATGCCTTCTATGATTCGAAACCGTTTACCCCAATCCAATTTTATCTTTTCATATGGATCTGAATAAACAATACATTTAAAAAGATGTTGCAAAAATTAGCTAATCAAATTTGATGTCCAGGAAATCAACAACATCAAAGAATATCTCAAAGGTGATGAACATGTATATACCAAACACAAGTTTGTCCAAACTTCGATTGGGCATGTACTCATAAATCAGTATCATTTCCTCCTCTTCATTACAGCAACCCAAGAGCCTAACAAGATTGGTATGTTGGAGCTTGGCTATAAGCTTCAACTCATTCTTGAACTCCTCATGTCCTTGCCCTGACTTCTTCGACAACCTTTTTATGGCTACTTCTTCATTTTCAGGCAAAATCCCCTGCAGAGAAAGATATTAATGGAAATTGTTTAAAGACAAGTAGACAAATTTAATATCATATTTATGAAGAACAATGTAATTAAGGAAGTTTCACCTTATAAACGGGGCCAAATCCTCCCTCTCCAAGTTTATTAGCTTCAGAGAAGTTGTTTGTTGCAGCTAGTATACTCTTTAAACCCGAAAGTGGTAGTTCTGTACCATCCTTTCCACCTCCAGCACTACCATTATCTTCATTTCTCGAAATTCTCTTCCATAAAAGATATCCAAAAATTGCTGCAAGCAATCCTGTTGTTGCTGAGACAATTGCAATTGCAATTACAGCCCACCGCTTCTTGAAGAAATTTTTAGCATGACCCTTACCACCTGCAAAGAAAAGAATGAAAAGGCTCCAAGTTAGTAATTATGGTAACTTTCTAGCCAAAAGAACTGATTTTGCTTGTTTAATAATGAAAAAAGGAAAAAATTAATCGACATGCCTTGAAAATCATTGGAGCCATCCTCACTAACACGAATAGGAAGTGTTTGATTATGTACAGAATCCACCAAGTTACCATACCATGTTATGCACCTCATAGGACTTCCTTGTGCCACATTTGCACAAGCATACGCTTTGCAAGAGCGGTTGTGAAGACACTCAGATTCACACTCACTCCTACTCTTTTTATTTTCTAACACAACAGCATGATCTGGTAGTTTTAAAAACTCAACCTTGGAAAACCCTTCTCTGTTTCTACCACATGTCAATGCCTTTTCCCTAACACATTCACCAGTCCAATACCCCAGCTCACTCCATGTTTTACTGTCATCCTGCCACAGCAGCAGGACAAACAGCCCATTTGGGTTCAACACAGACCTCAATTTCACTGAGGTATCCGAGACGCGATAAGTAAAATGAACCTCATCAGTATGATCATCAGACTCAACATTGAAAGAGAGGACCAAGAAGGTTGCACTGGGATTTTTAAAGGCTATTGATTTGGACTCATGGCCTGTCAAATTGTAGGGACCAAAGTTTACCTTCCGGACAACAACCTGGGCAGGCACTTGAAGATCAATGCCGAGGGAGAACTTACCGGGTTTCGGATCGTCAACTGCTGCCCAGGATGTAAGGCGCCTCTGCTGGTCAGTCCTCTTGTTAAGGCTAATCATCATGCCGGGCAACAGTGTGTCTGAGGGATGATCAAAGCTCTGCCACAAAGGGTCTTTTGTTTGATCTTTTCCAAATCCTAGGACAAGGTTTCCAGTGTCCATTAGCAACCCAATTGTGGCATTCGTTGCAGAAGCAGGGAGGGATGCATTTGAAGACCAGATGAGTGTTTTTCTTGTCTTTCCATCCAGCACCACCAGATTTCCATCACTGCCCAGCAGAAAGACACCTGGAGAATCAAGTGGGGTTTCTCTATTGGCAACCCACACAATTGGTGGGTTTGGGATTGTATTGTACCAAATGCCAAGGAAGTATTTGGTACAATTTTCAGGACTGAAGAAGCCCAGTGCAAAGTTTCCAGTGGGAGAAATCAAGGTCTGGTTTGCACTGATTGATTTGCCTGGGACTAATAAGTTGTGTTTGCTGGTACAAAAGGAAAATGGCAGCTTAGGAGAGAACACTAGTAATGTCAGAACACAAGCAATGAGCCTCCCCATTCTGAGAGACAAAGGAAGAAACAAGGAGACGACTGGCAGAGGCTCAAACAGCGCAGAATGACAAAGTTTGTACCTCAAGGCTCAAACTCAACCGTGCCTAAGACATAAAGTGTTCATTTATTTATACCCCATCAACTCACTGACATGCCACGTTTTCTTCGTCAAGCACATGCCACGCTGGTGCCTAAAATTGACGATTTTTTATTTTTATTTTTAATGAGTGTATCAATTTTAGAGGCAGAAATTTTCTATTTAAACTCTCACTTATCTTCGTTCACTCCATATTCTAAGTTCATGCCAATATCCAATTCAAATTTTCACAATTTTTAAGAAAACCCTACTATGTTCCCAAACTATACACACTCAGTAAAAAAAAAAAAAACTCATCAACCTCACACCCACCCCCCACCCCACAAAAACTTGACATGCATATTAGTGTTTTTATTTATTTATTTAAAATATTTGCATTTCAAAATGGTTTTGATTTTGTTTACATATATGATCAAATATCTTATCAAAAATTGCATTCATGTGTGGGAATTGGTTGTTGTATCCCTTTGCATTTTGCAGCACCTAGCAGAAATAATCATTTTATTATTCCTTGAAATCATTCATGTGTGTTGAACATTTTCAATTGATTTTCCAGGCATGAAATTGTTAGTGTTGTGAACAAAGCTAGGAAGAATGTGGAGAAATTCAAAGTAGGTGACCGAATAAAAGTCTTTGATCATAGCATCCTCAATAATTCTGGGAGGAGTCCCAAACCAAGAAATAATCACATTATATACCTCAATTGACGACCCACAATCCACTATTCGTATACCTTATTTAGGGTTTGTGAAGAGAAGATGAGAGTGTAGTTGGTTTCTTGGATTAAAAGAGAAGAGTAATCTGACAATAGTCTAAAAGAGTTTGTATTTTTCTAAAACTTAATATGAAGGGTGGTGAGGTGTGTGTATAGATGTACTAAGTATTAAGTTGGACGACCTTTTTTGTTCTTTTATATAATAATAAAATTTAAGAGCTTAATGATTTAAGTATTGGGGTGAACAATAGAAAAATTCAAAATAAGTGTAGTCTACTAGACTAAAACCAAACCGTAATTGATTAAACCGGCTAAATCAAATCAAATCAAGCGGTTTGATTCATGTTTTACATTAAAATGTATAATTTTGAATTGAACCAAACCAAACCACAATTAATTTTTTACGGTTCAGGTATACTGCTAGTTTATTATTTATTTATCAAATAATGATATTCATTAGAAAACTTCAGCAAGACATCAAAGACGTGTATGAAATACGAATTCATCTCAACATGACTGCAAAACCAATAACCCGAAAGAGGAAAACTACATGAGACAAAATCCACATAAACAACTAGACAACTCAAATCACCAAAATCTGCATAGCTCGTATCCAAACCCACACAGCCCAAAAACAAGCAAAATCCTAAATTAAACCACAAACTTAAATCATGACTACCATACCACCACGGATCAAAGTCCCGCCACCATAGAACAAAGGGTAGATCTCAGTAAGCAAATCTCCAACGATCCAATTGCACATAAAAGCGATAAGAGTCACATAATAGTTAACAAAAGTCATGATTTGACAACTATATTGCTAGTTTGAGGCCTAAACTAAACCCAGCCGAACTGTACTTAACTTAGTGTCAAGATTCACCTAAGGTACCGTTGGATTATGTATTGTAATAACCACACTACGTCTAAAATGTATTAACACATAAAATTGTTACCCGTTGATAGACCAGTTGAGATTATGTAGTTTTCGCCCACCTTGCAATTTCTCTTTTCGGAGGAGGCTGTAGTCGTAGATAGACAATTAAACAAGAAGTGTAAGAACGAAAAAACCATACGGAAATAGATATCTTTGATCTAGTCTAATTTCTTAACTTCGTGGAAACTACACGTATGATCAAGAGATTCAAATATATATAAATTTTCTATTATTCAATAATCTTTATCATTTTCAGTAATTTCACAGAAAGCTAGATGCAGTTCAAAAACTTTATTCACACATGGTGAGGGGAGAATAGTAAAAGTGGGCTGTCTCATTTATTGGGACAAGATGAGTTGAGGCGACCGTCAACTTTCATCAATATATATCATATATGTATGTTGCGTGCGTGGCTTCTGCGTTTATATTCTCGAACAGTCCAGATGCATTTACAGCAGCTTCTGTTTCTTCATGGTCGGTCAAAGACAAAAATATGGGAACCCAAAAGTCAGATGTAGACATAGATTCATTTGGACTGTACATGCACTTGGATGCACGTACTACGATTTAAAAACTAAATTCCGATACTATAATTCCTGGAGATTGATGGCATTCAAATGAAACAAGGATCATGTTCTAGAGGATTAATGTTTTTGGATACCGTTGGTAGAGTAAGTATTGTAGGAGAGGCTAGCACGTGAAAAATTATTTATGCACACAACACAACGGTGAACAAAAACGATTTAAATATTTGTATATGTGTAACCTATTTACAAAATTAGCGTCAATAGGGTCTACTATAGTGGAAAAGGCTATTGAGTTATAAACCAGGTTCAAACTCCTATAACACCTTAGTTGTAAGTGTGTGAAACCCCATTTTCTCTTTGTAGGTTAGACTATCACTTGTATTAAAAGAGTGGTGCTAGAGGCACCACTTTGGGCAAGATTAACTCTCTAATAGAGATGGGGCCCGCTAATACACCGGGGCTCATGCTCTATTAGAGAGTTAGTCTCAAAGTTAGTGCCTCTAGCATTTTCCTTTAAAAAAATATATATTAATCACTTAAAAACCCACTACTGATGACTGCTGAGATATAATTATTAAGAAATATAAACCAACTAAAATAAGTGAAAATTTCATTTAATTGGTCATATATAAGTAATATAAAAAGATCTGTCATTTAATTTCAATATGACTGCAAAAAAAAGCAACAATCTGAAAGGGGAAACTACATTGGACAAAATCCAACCAACTCAAATTACCAAAATCTGTCATAGCCCATATCCAAACTCACACACCCCAAAACAAGCAAAATCCTAAATTAAAACACAAACCTAAATCATGACTACCATACCACTACGGATTGAAGTCCCGCCACCGTAGAACAAAGGGTAGATCTCCGGAAGAATTAACTTCCAACTATCAACTGCACATAAAAGCGAATAATAGTCGCATAATAGTTAACAAAAGTACTTATTTGACAACTATATTGCTAGTTTGAGGCCTAAATTGAACCCAACCAAACGGTACTTAATTTCGGGTCAAGTTGCTGTAAATGTCTCTTTACATTGTTATTATCCATAAAATTATTTTTTTCATCCCCCTCATTGAAACTAATAAGTTTTGCAATGAATTTTGATTTTAGTCCTAATACACCACCGCCCACACTATTTATGGGTGGGTTGGTTAAGTTACGATCCGATTGCATATTTTCATGTGAGGAGAGAACTGGTCCAGTCGAGATTACACAATTTTCTGCCCACCTTGCACTTTCTCCTTTTCTCCTTTGGAAGAGGCAATTTTCTGTAAATAGACAATTAAACAAGATGTGTAAATACGAAAAAACCATGTGGAAATAGATATCTTTTGATCGTCAACTTCATCAATATATATATATATATATATATGTTGCGTGGCTTCTGCGCATATAAATTTTGCCAATGTAAAAGCCATGGCTTCTGCTTTTATATTCTCAAACAGTTAAATGTAAAGAGACATTTTCAGCAGCTTCCGTTTCTTCTTGGTCAGTCAAAACACAAAAATACAGGAGAGACATAGATTCATTTGGACATGCACTTGGATATAAGTACTGCGATTTAAAAACTAAATTCCAGGAGATTGATTCCATTCAAATGAAACTAGGATCATGTTCTAGAAGATTAATGTTGTGGATAACGTTGGTAGAGTAGGTATTGTAGGAGAGACTAGCATGTGAAAAATTATTTTTGCACATAGCAGAAAGGTGAACGAAAACGATTCAAATATTTGTATATGTAACTTATTTAAAAAATTATTAGTAGCGTCAATGAGGTCTATTATACTGGAAACGGCTATTGAGTTGTAGGCAGGTTCAAACCCCTATGGCACCTTAGTTATATGTGTGTGAAACTCCCTCTCCTCTTTGTAGGTTAGACTATTGCTTGTATTAAAAAAAAAATTATTAGTCACTTAAAAATCCACTACTAGAAATATAAACCAACTAAAATAAGTGAAAATTTCATTTAATTGGTCATAGATAAGTAATGGTAATTAAACTTAAATCGCGTGAAACTTTCCAAAAACAAGAGCAACAAAATGTTTGTGCATGTTGATTTATGCAAGAATTATTTATCAACTATATATATGTTCATGGTGTAACATTAAGCAGATGGAGTCTAAAATTAGTTAACAAGGTAGAGACTACAGAGTAGACAAATCATTATGGTAGATGGAGTCTAAAATTAGTTAAGTAGCCTGATCATTGATTGAGGGCTTTGTTTTGAATGGTTAAAAAGTCAAATCTTGAATACGCTTGTTATATAACTTCTTTCTAGCATATAAAACCATGCATATTATTACAGATGTGCTTTGGTCGATTATGTTTGATTTTTGGCTAGAATTGGGAACCAGACCAATTTTGTCCGGTAAAAAAATTATGGACCGAAGACTACTACTAGAGCGAGATAAGAGGATTACGGTTTATTTGGTGTTGGGGATTCAATGTGGATAGTTGATAATAAGACTAAGGGAAACCAATAGAAAACTACCCCACGTAAACAAGAAAAATTCAAAATATCGTTTGTCTAGCTTAGTGGAAAAGGACTTTGACTTAAATTACAGATTAGTAGTCTCAAGTTAGAATCTCATGACACATTGATAGTTTGTGTGTGTGACAAATCCCGCCTCCCCTTGATATCTTGGTAGTGTGGTCTTAAGTTAGACTGTCACTTGTATTAAAAATAAAATAAAAAATTGAAATTTATTCTTTCTCCGGTCCAATTTTGCTTTGTATTTAAAAAATGATAATAAAAACTGGACCGATTTATTTGGTTCGGGCAGTTTTTCAGTTTTGTCAATCCAAATGGCCAGCCCTACATAATATAAAAAGATATCACACGGTAATTTGTTCAGAAATTAGAGACCAGTGATTTATCAATCAAAATAAAGAGAACCCACGTTGGGCTCACTTCTCATGCAGGTTATTAGGCTCATTGAGCAAGGAAGCTAGTATAGGGCCCAAGATTGTTCTTTTGTAGGCTGTGTTTATTCTTTAGGCCTACCCAAAAATGACCCAAAAGAATAAAAAATGGAAAAAGAGAACAATCGTTGTAGAAGCTCCCAGCAAATAATACATGTGGATGTTGCAGCTTTAACAGTATCTGGGCATTAAAATTGTGAAGCCCAATTAACTCAATAGAATTCTTGAACTCTTTGGGGCGTATTCAAAAGACTATTTAGAGATAAAAAAAGGTCTAGTAGATTTAAGTAGAATGTAATGACTTATAGAATTTTATTTCTGGATTTCTATAATCAAGATTTCTTTTATAGATTGTAAAAGATTTATATCATAGGATTTATTAGATTTGGAAGGATCATATAGATTTGAAAGGACTACATATATTTGAAGGGGAATGCTAGCAACCTTCTCTCTAACCTCTCCTTTGGGCCTTCTCCCTTTTCCTCATGACATGTGTCACTTTCCTTCACTTAAAACGATGTAACTAATGCATCAAACAAACTAACATTTGTTTTCCAAGTTTACCCTTATTAAATGTTTTGTCATTCAATTTGTTCAAAAATAATTGTACAACTCTCTTACCATATGTAAACAATTAAATAATAAAAAATGTCAGTTAAAAAAATGTCTATCTTTTTCAGAGATAAAAATTCTATTTTTTTAAACACAAAAGAATGACCTAAAAATACACTCAATAGAAAGATCACATTTTTATACAAAAAGACTTCCTTCAAAAGGAAGTTCATTAATTGCATTTTTTTATACTACTAAATAAAGTTAAAGAGAATTTTCAGTGACAACTAAATATATATATATATATATATATATATATATATATATATACAGAGAGCTTCCATTGAGGGATCCCTCAAATAAGCTTATTTGAGGGACACCCCATGTAAGCCTCACTCTGGATTGTATTTCACTAATCCAAACGGTCTATTTTGTAGATACTCATTCAAAGATCATCTCTACAAAAAATCACTTGAATCCGATATCATTTGACCATTCAATTGAGTTATTGAAGTTTTAGTACTTTCTTAAAGCACCTTGTTCATTGATTTTGTAGGACACAATTGGATGTCGAAACGGTTTCCGATTTGTCTAATTTTTTGTAAGGATGATCTATGAATGAAGGCCTAAAAAATAGATGATTTGGATCATTGGAAAAAAAATTATAGGGTACCCTAAAGGGCGTCCCTCAAATAAAATTATTTGAGGGATCCCTCAATAGAAGGGGACTGTATATATATATATATATATATATATATATAACCCCAAATAATCAGATTCCATAGGAAGTTCATAGTTTTATTTATATTTTTTTATATCCCTTGCTGCCTTTGGAGTTCGATTATTTGAAAAAAAAAATTCCTAAAATTCTAGCATACCAAATTTTAGATTAAACCAATGTCTCTCCTTACTTCCTTTGGAATCTTTCAGGCAACAAAAAATAAAAGTAACGTTTTTTCTTATTTAATTTTTAAGTCTTATTTGAATGTCTCATTGCCTTTAGAGTTTTTTTTTTTAATAAAAAAAAACGTTTTTTCTTAATTAATTTTTAACAAGGTGGTAAGAAGTTTGTACTTTTTTTTTTTTTGAATAAATTAAAGAAAACAGTAAAATCAATATATTTAATAAGGGTAAAATTGGAAAACTAATGATGGCTTGTTTGATGCATTAATTACATTATTTTAAGTGTAAGGAAATGGACACATGTTATGAAGAAAGTGGAGAAGGTCCAAAAGAGAAGGTTGAAGAGAAGGTTGCTAGCATTCCCCATATTTGAAAGCACAGAAGCAAAGAAAATCAAGACGATGTCGTTTCAGTGAAACTTTTGAGTGTCATAGTAGGACCCACTTAAGAAAGGTGTGCGCTATATCTTCTTCCAGAGCCGAAAAAATCAACAATTTTGTCTAACAATTTCACCATTTTTAGTATGTTAGCAGAAATTTTTTAAATTTTTCTTTTAAAAAAGTGAGCTTGATTCGTAAAGGTTTAGCATTTCATTGATTTTCGCAGTGCTTGCATCAGTAGGTATATGCAATTTCTTCTTCATAGTTCACCACTTTCTGCAATTTGATCAATTTTTTGGGTAAGTTAAACTTACGATAGTTTCATTTTGTTTCTTTCTTTTTTCTGGGTTTTCAGTCGTAGCAAAGAATTGTATTTATATGTTGGCTTTCGTCTCTTGAGTTGAGAAGGCAACAGCTTTTGATAAGGTCTCTTTAGAGCAAAACGTTTTGAGAGCAAGGAATTCACCATAAAAGGTTGCAAGGAATTCACCAGTGGAGCCTCTTTGGAGGCTGATGCTGTGAACGTTTTGAGATCTAGAGCAACCCGCTAAAAAATTCCACAGAGTCCCACGTTTGAAAAAATCCTACGAAATTAGCAAGTTTTTGAATATCATAATACTTTATGTTACTTGTTTAAAGTCTTGATTGAATACCACTAGATTTGACAACTATGTTCTAAAAATCCTAATAGTCTTGGAATACCACAAGACTTATTTAGATTATTTAAAGTCTTAATCGAATACCACATGACTTTTTTATCTCTAAATAGTCTTTTAAAATCCCAATTGGTCCCCACGACTACTTATATCATACTAGTCATTTAAATTGAAATTGGGTTTTACACATAGATTTGTAGAGTAATTGGTATATATCTAGAAAATAGAAAATGTAGGAATCTATATTGGACAAGCCAATATTTTAATTCTCAAAAGATGGGCCTTGGGCTCTTGGGCTATGTTAATTTAATTAATAATTCTTTTTTATTAATTAGAAATTCATTTGCATATAACATCATTATTTGAAATTCGAATCTGTTAAATAGTTAATGTAACTGTTGGATGAAGAGGTGTCAGACCTCTATATATTGATAATTCGTCCAAACCAGAAAATACACAATTTGGAACAACATTATCA
This sequence comes from Prunus mume, assembly GCF_029339155.1. NCBI lineage: Eukaryota > Viridiplantae > Streptophyta > Magnoliopsida > Rosales > Rosaceae > Prunus > Prunus mume. The sequence goes on along the minus strand of NC_142701.1, from coordinate 22,133,039 downwards.
TACTCACACATAAGCACTTCCGGAGAGAAATCACATCATTGTTCGCTAGAAATCAAAGCCATAGTGCTTATGCTTTGATTTGTGATGGTTTAATCCTGGTGGACAGACTCCTATTGAACTACAAGCAGAAGGGTATAGGAGAAATACTGTCTAAAGGACACTGCAACTCTGCAGGACTCTATCATCTATCCAAGTCAGTATTTCTATAATTTATTCTATTGTTGTGTTGATTCGATTATATATATAAAGCATATTTCATTTTGTTATTATTCTGTTATTTGGTTGTATACTGATTGTTCTCCAACAATCACTAGAGAGAGATTGGTTTTCACTGATGGTGTCAGCTGCAAGGGAAACATGGGTTTTGACATACAGGCATAACAAAAGAACTGAAAGTGAAAGCACCAACCTTTGCTTGGTTTTGGTATCCATGGCTGCACAAAACAAATTTGCAGACAAATTTACTAGAGAAGAATGCTAGCTAAGTCAACTAGTGCGGTGTCAAGTCATACGTCTACAGTTCAGTTACTTAGAGGCTTCACATAGGAGAAAAGCTTGTGTTACAGTTAGCTTAGTTAGTTGGTATTTACTCATCAACAGAAGTAAAACCTTTTGCTCACTCAATATCTTCATTTTTGTTTATCACTTTCCTTAATGAGTTCCAGTTGAAGGAGGGTGCTCTTCGTTTTTCGATTTCATCTCCCTCCTTCTCTGTCAATCCTTTGAATTGAAATCTCAGCCAATTAAGTTAACTTTTTTTTTCTTTTCATCAAACTGAGAAATTCATTGAAACATTGGAAAAAAGATTACAAGCACCAATAATGATTGTCTTAATTAACAAAAAGAGATAGGGTAGCCTTAAGAGTGGCCTCATTAAAATCTCGCCATAAAAATCCCCAAAGGGGGATTCGGTCAAAGAAAAAGAGTACCACACTCTCCACCTAATCCAGTCGAGCCAATTGAGTTACTTAAACAAACTCTAACCATTTAATTTTGTTTAATATATATTGTTTATCAAACACAATCAAGAACTCGATTAAGAAAAATCATTGTTTTGGTTCTATTTAAATGGGTTTCATTTGAAGGGCTTTGGAGAAATGAGAAAATGTGAGAGGATCCAACTTTGAATGAGTGACTGCACTACTACATTTTAGTCTTTAAGCGTGACGATTTAATCTTATTAAGTCGCACATACATTTTATGCATAGCGAAATTATGCGTTGCGCAAGATTAAAATATATTTATCGATTTGTTATTTAAATATTTTTGCTGACGATTTACGTTTCGCGCAAAAGCAATATTTATTATTAAAAAAATTATTATTATTTGATTTTTAATTTTGTAAAAATAAATTTGGTTTTATAATTAAAATGAAATTACAATAAAAAAATTAATCATAAAGAAAACATCTATTATATAAAATAAAATAAATGTATACAAATTGTAAAAGTAATTATAAAAATAAAAAACTAATCAAACAATGTTCCAAAATCTACTTGGTCATACCACATGCGGCTCGGAGATATGGGTGTCTGCGAGGGGCCGTGGTGTCTGAGGATGCTCGGGGTGGAGCGGGCTCGAGGTCGGCGCAAAATTCGGGATTGGAATGCGGACGGCTGGGGCTGCGAGAATCACCGACATCGACCCTCAAGCTCGGCAACCAGCGATGTCAAAGCAGTCCACTGTTGTTTGCTGCGGCGATGACCCGGTCGAGGGTTCCCTCATGCGGGCATTCCCCATCCCCTACAATACGTTCGGCCTCCTCGAGAGTCGATCCAGCGTCTGCGTCAAAATCTGAAATCCATCATGCGGAGGATCCACACTCGATCGGAGTCTCGGGAGGAAGTTGGGAGGCGGACTCTTGAAGAACCAACTGGCTCCTCTCCACCATCGTCGTCTGTTTAACATTACATAAAATATAAATTCAAAAATGCATATAAATTGAAAGTGTAACATAAAATTAAAAATACATAATACTTACATGAAGGACTCGGCCAACTCATTCCCAGGTCGAACATAAACGCGTCACCAAAGGCGTCGATCTCAGAAATTTGACCCCCTTAATTGAACAAGAGAAGAAAAATATTAGTATGAACAAAAATTAATAATAATGACGTATTAAAAATTAAATATAAATTAAATTATTCTTACCCGACGCGTGCATCCATCCTATATGAGAAGGGCCTGGGCCGGAATGGTGAAGAAGAGTCTTCTTCTTCCTATTGCCCTTATTCACTTGGGCTTTATTCATGTTATACAAAAAATAAAACATAATAATTGAACTATAAATAAATTAAATAATAATGAGATATAAAAAATAAAATAAACATTAAACAAATATTATTAAAAAAATACCACATAATCGGGCGCCTGAAAATGAGCGCAGAGCCACGCCCAACTATCCTCCCGCCCCTCAAGCTCCTTCGGGCAACCCTCCTGAAGAGCGACTTCCGGATCATCAAACGCCTGGAAATGGTGGTGCAAGTCGCTCTTCCACGCTTGTACCTCTCACCGAGAAGTGTTGACGTCGCCAAAGTCTCGTTGATGTCCTCTAAGTCGTAGTTAAATGCGCAATAAATTGATTACATACATTAAGTAATAGAAATATATAAAGTTTGAAAGAAAAATAATTAAAGATAGGAAAAATACCGACAATCGCCGCGAACTTGCATCTTGATCTCGTCAGGTATGACCTTCCAAGACTTCCATTGCATCGGGCAATGGGTCCGAACGACGTGGCCAATGTCGTGGGCCAGGAGCTATGCAAATCCGCCGTCGGTGCAGCCCGATGGCGCTCGTCATATCCGATCTTGTCATTGTTGGTCACCGGGTGACCTTGCCGTCTTCAGCTGCCGACACGGCCCTCGGGTGTTCCTCTTGGCTACAAAGGGATATGACAATATTGTTACATATACAATCAAATTGAACCATAAAATTCCCAATTAAAAAAATGTTTAAACAAAAAATGAAAGGAAGGGTATTACAGTAGGGTGCCCCGAGGCACCAGTACAATCGATGGATGTGGTGTCGGTGGTGGTAGCGGGCGGTGTCGCCGCCTAAGCGCTAAGAGGCTGCACCAAAGAAGATGATGATGCAGCCGCTGGGATCCCAGGACCAGCTATACGTGGTCGTGCTCCATCGATCTTGGAAGCGATGGCAGGCTGATACCGGTGAGCGAGGCCTCCGAACTCGGTGTAGCCGTCACCGCCCTACGACGTCTAATCAAGTCGACATACGCACAATTTCATTAATCCAATGTAGCACATACAATGTCGTAAAAATTGAACTAACTAATTAAAATCATAGTTTGACCTAGGGTTTGCGATTTCGAGTATCCGGACTCGATCCACAATCCGTCGATTCCTAAGCGATCCTATAAATACATGGTACCACATACGTGAGTTTCAGCTTTCGATCCAGCGGTCAGAACATATCAAACCCTAAAATCGCACAATAGGTTAGAACCGTTCGAGACTCAAACGATAACCAAATTCCAATCCGAGCACACCTACGCGCTCGTGACAACGAAATGTTTGCCTTTGGGACAAAATGCCCTATGGCCACAAGATACCCCACGCGCCACCACCACCACGGCAGACAGCGCTACGGGTGCCTAATTATAACAATCACCCGGGAAATCCTACAAATTGAGGGCCAAGGTTCCTACCCTAGGTTGAAAACATCAATTGGAGCCACTTTTGTTCTCGGACCTACCAAAAAGCGTGAAGTGGCGAATTTCAATTTCAAAACCGGCGAAACCTAGGGTTTCAAATTGACTACCCTATGCACACAATCAATCAAATCCTACACAACCATCAGCTAGAGCATGAAAAATAGCCCAGCATACCTCAATTGCCGGATTTGGTGCCCGGAGGAGAGAACACAGCGACGGAGGGGCCTAAGCAAAGGCAATTCACGGCGGCGCGGATGGACAGCCCACGGCGGAGAAGCTCCTGGGATCGGCGGTGTGGCCCGACGGCAGGATCTGATTTGGGGCGGATTAGGGGCTGAGGTCACGGCGGAGAGATTTGGGAGGTTTTAGGGTTAGGTTTCAGAATTTGGGGAAGAAGGAAGATCGCGATTTTCAGAAAACTTATTCGACTTTGCGCGACGAACAATGAAATTCGTCGCGCAAACTTCATTAAATAACTGCGCGACGAAAAAATAAACACGTCGCGCAATATTATAAAAATTGGACCTTTGCGACTAAAACAATGATTTTCGTCGCGCAAACTTGTGAACAGATATTTTGCGCGGCGAAAAACTACATTGTCAGCGCATGTACTTATCAGGCCGCCAAAATTTTGGGATTTGATTTTGGAAAAATCAATGCAATGAGTTCGACGGGAAGTGTATTCGTCATAAGCGCGGCTTTGATAAAAAAATTTCACTAAGTCTTTGGAGGCGGAGAGGAGGGAAATTTTGTTATTGATTTTGTGACGAAGGAAGGCTATTATCGCATGCTTTTGATAAAAAATTTCACTAAATGCTTTGGGGCGGAGAGGGAAATTTTGTTGTGATTCTTGCGACGAAAGGAAGGCTATTCGTCGCAAGTGGCTTTGATAAAAAATTTCACTAAGTCTTTGAGCGAGAGGGGAAATTTTGTTATTGATTTTGCGCGACGAAAGGAAGTGTATTAAATCGTTTTTGATAAAAAAATTTCACTAAGTCTGGGCCCGGAGAGGAGAAATTTTGTTATTGATTTTCTTGTGAAAAGGAAGGCTATTAAATCCTTTTGATAAAAAATTTCACTAAGTCTTTGGAGGCGGAGAGGGAAATTTTGTTATTGATTTTGCGACGAGAAAGGAAGTGTATTCTTCGCGCATAAGCTGGCATTTGATAAAAAAATTTCACTAAGTCTTTGGAGCGGAGAGGGAGGGAATTTTGTTGTGAGTTCTTGCGACGATAGGAAGTGTATTAAATGCTAAACGGCTTTGATAAAAAATTTCACTAAGTGCTGGCGGAGAGGGGCGAAATTTTTAATGATTTTGTTGCGGAATTGATTCTGTTTGTCGCATAAGGTTTGTAACAGCGTAAGTATCGATTAAATCGCGCAAAACCATAACCCTAAACCCTAAAACACATACCCCTAAGCCCTAAACCGAACTCTGAACTAGTTTCAATGATCAACCGACAATCTTCTTTTTCATAGTTTAAGATCATATCGTCAAAAATCATAATGAATGAACATTGAGATTGAGTGTAACGGGACAAAGCGTTTACGATTGTAAACAAATTGTCGATTCAGCGGTGATTTTAGCTCCGATCTTGAAAATTTTTTACAGCTGCGGTTCTTGACCCTATATGAATACAGAGATGTAATTCGATCTTCAATTTCAGATATTTACAGTAGAAGACATCACATAATCTTATGTTAGACTGAAGGAATGTATAAAGAAATTATTCAGTTTTTATGAATATTGTCTTTTTATGGAATACGCATTCTAGGAAACTAGTTTCAGTAATCTAGCCGTCAAATATGTTTGTTTATACTTTCGAGATCTTATACGTCAAAAATGAGGAAAAAAAACATTGAGCTCAAATGCGGGACAAAGCGTTTGACGGTTATAAGCGAAAAGTCATGATTTACGGTTATTTTGACTCGATTTTGATGATTTTTAAAGCTATTTATTTAACCTATGTGAATACAGTGAACTACTTCGATCGTCAATTTCAACTATATACGTGTGTATAATTCAGAAATATATATATGTATATGTTTGCGCGACGAGGTCTTTTTTAAATCGTCGAAAAGATACTTCTTGCGACGATATTATTTATCGCGCATAAATGGTAGAATATCTTGTGACGTGTACATTATCCGTCGCGCAAAAATTGCGCGACCATTATGTCTTAAATCGCGCGCAAACCACATATTATTAATCTGAAGTATTCATCATAACTTGTATGAAAGTAAGAGGTGTATCCAATTCTAACTTTCAAAGACTTTTTTTAAGTGAGTGACTTTCCTAGAGTTGACAAATTCTTAATGACTTTAATATACTTGATAAAGTTAAGTGACAAACTTTCATATACTTTTGTCATATAGTTTTATAGACTTTTAATTACTTATTTTTAATGTTTTAAATTTTACGAATAGCATTTATCTTTTATGTTGAATGAACTAGTCGGCATACATGGAACAAAAAATTAGGAAAAAAAAAAATTGGATACAAATCCTTATTAATTGTGTATATTTTCATAATAGCTTATTAGTAAAATGCATCCAATGCACCTTTTTAATTTTTATTTATCAAATCTAATCACATAGATGAGTAACATATTTTTATTTATCAATTCTAACTTAAGAAATGGTCAGATTACAGAGTCTATATTCCACAATTCTCTAGCCCAATACATAGGATGTAATCAAATTGAGAATATTATATGAAAAAAGTATCCACATAATGAATTATGGGTAAAGAAACAGTACCTAAATAATAAATTAATGGGTTTAAGGGCAAAAAATTATATAATAAAATATTGTATGCAAACAATAAAAATATGAGACAATCAATATAATAAAATATTTATATGCAAACATAGCTTTGTGATGAAATATTGATAAGCTTCAGGATGCAAGCATGATGAAAATAATAGAAGAAATATTCATCAACAGAGGGAAAGTACACGTGTGGATGAGAAGGGAAGAAAAACATTCAAAAATTTTTACTAACCTGAACTGAAGGAAGTGAAAAACATTCAAAAACATTTGCATTACACAAAATATGTCCACTAACATAATAAAATTACAATAAAAATTAATCATTCATCATCTGAACTATAATAACTTTCGTTATCGTTGCTATCATCACTTTCGGTCTCCCAATCCTCTTCCTCCTCCTCCTCCTCCTCCGCCTCCTCTATAACTACATCATCGTCGTTGCTCGGGCCAACTGCAACATCATATCGCGGAAGATCATTGAGGTCAATTGTAATTGACTGAATCGGTATTTCGATTGAAGACACTCCTTGTATTTGAAATGGCTCTTGTATAACATTAGTATCTCGAAGTGTTTCCGCATCATTTTCCATTGAAGATTCTAAACGTTGGTCAGCTACATTGTTGACGTTGTTGTCGATTAGGTCTAGTTACGGTATAGCATACCGTTCACTGTGATCCATCTTTTGAACAACGTTCCAACCGCTTCCGGCTTTAGGGTCATCTAGATACACAATTTGTGTTGCCATGTTTGCCAAAATATAAGGGTCGTCATCATACCAAGTTCTGTTCATGTTCACAGATAGTAAGCCATGATCGATTTTAACACTTCCCGGCCTATTTGGGTTGGTGTCAAACCATCGACACTTAAACATGATCACTTGGTATCGATCTTTGTAAAGCAATTGCACGACAGTTGTGAGTTTGCCATAGAAATCAATGTCCGTACTTTCGCCTCCACCTGGGACATGGACACCGCTGTTTTGCGTACACAACTTGTCATCTCGTGCTTGGCCAAAAATTTGACACCGTTGACATTACAACCGAGAACAATTCAGCGCGAATCGGGCCAAACGCCAAGTTATATAACTCATCACTGTAAGTTGGGGAATTCGATGATTTCAACTTATTCACCTAATATTATACAAAACCATTCATATGTTAGTCTGACAAAATTTATTAAAAAATTTATATTTCTCAAATAACAAACAACTGATAACTTACGAGAATCCAAAAACCATTGTGGAAACAATTCACGGTGTTTCTGGGCAACCAAATGTGATGGATGTTCTCGCTTCATCATCTCTTCATGCTCATATAAGTATCCCATGATCTCATCACAATTGTTCAGTACGAACCAATGCGCTACCTCCATGTCATTTCTAAAAACGACTCTCGCGTCCGAGGATCTCCAGGAAAGGTCGTGCGCTTTGAGCAAAAGCAGAAAGTTTTCATTTCTCATACCTCCATCATGATTCTGCGCGAGGGCGATTGAAAACCGTCTCCACATCTTTTAAATACATTCCGAAAGTAAGCGACTCATATTGAACCCAAGCCTCTCGATTGATCCTTGGGCCCATTGCGTACACTTTTTTTCAGCTCTCAGAAGCTGCCAAAATAAAGCGATATGATTGAAATTAGCAAGCATGTGATAATGATGCATACACAAATGATAAGGATTATATACCTTTCTATTGGATACATCGGCGATAGTTGACAGGACCAGCAAGTAATGCCTCTTACGGCAAGTGAACCATCACGTGCATCATACTTGTGAAGAAAGGGAGGAAATATCATCTCAAACTTGCATAGGACTTGGACAATGTCATGGCGCAACTGAAACATGTCCGTTTTCCAAAGTTTTACGCCGTCGATTGGGAAAAAAATCTGGACAACAAAATGATTGGCTTCACTACATCTTCCGGCAATAGGTGTCGAATACCAACAGGAAGTAGGCGTTGCATAAACACATGAAGTCATGGCTTTTAAGTCCAGATAAATTTACCCTCAACATTCACACAGCGTGCGATATTAAACATACCCATCGGAAACTTTACTAACGATACAAACTTTAGAAACTCTTTCTTGTCATTCGGTTTCATAGAAAAGAATGCAAGATCCCTTCTAACTTTATCATTGTCCCTATTCATCCATAAACCCCTTCGTATGCCTATTCTTTCCAAATCAAGGCGAGCTTTGATCGTGTCCTTTGTCTTCCCTCGATATCTAGAATCGTGCCCACCAGTGTCGAATACATTTTTCTCAACATGCATCACATCTAGATTGTGCCTCAATTTTAGTTTAGACCAATATGGGAGCTCAAAAAACATAGGTTTGTGCGTCGGTTCATATGTGTAGCAGTGCGTCGACTATTTATTTTCCGAGAAGAGCAAAATCAACAGGTTGGTGGTCAATATCTCATCACCGGACCATTCTCTGGGTCTAAGGCGATGCTCAGTGTTCCCGTCGAACTCTTTATCTTTTTCCCTCCACTCATGGTCCCATGGCAACCATCTCCGATGACCAAGGTAACAAACTTTTCCAGCATGCCAACCAGAAGTTACATCTTCCTTGCATACAGGACATGCCATATAACCTTTTGTGCTCCACCGAAACCATTGCATATCCAAATCATTCACGATCCACATAATCGCTGCCAGTGAACATCTTCGATTGATTTATAAATGCGTGCGAACACCGTTTGTCCACAAATCCTTTAGCTCATCAACCGCGCCTTAAGTAAACATCGATTGACCTCCCAGGATCCTCGATTATCAAAGCAGTCATCATCATGTATTCTTTTTCATGCATTTCCAAGGCGGCAAATTATATGGAATACAAAATCGGCCAAAATCTGTGGTGTTGGTTTAGAACCCATACGGATTGAATCCGTTGTGAAGTCCCAATCTAACATTTGGGATCGGCAGCAAACTCACAGGAACATTCGATCGAACTCTTTCCATGCCTCCCCATCTGCATGATGCGCATCACATCATCGTCTACCGTTTTCTGATGCCATCTCATATACGTGGCGGTATCGTCGACATATACAATCCTTTGCAACCTAGGTTTGAGGGCAAATAACGCATGACTTTTTGTGGGATCTTAGTCGTCCTATTCGAGATGTCATCTTGATCCTCGACTCATTGCATATAGGACATGTATCCAACGATTCATGCTCTTTGTAGAATAACATGCAATTGTTTTTGCAAGCATGGATTTTTTCATAACCCAATCCAAGACCCTTCAACACCTTCTACGCTTTGTTTATGGTCTTTCGGCAAACAATTGTCCGTCGAAGCATTCTCTTGAAAACCCCAAAAAGTAATCGAAACACAGAGTTAGACATCGATACTTTATTTTTCCGTGCATTAGCTCCACAATGGCCGTGAGAGCGGAAAAGCTCTCGCACCCCGGGTATAACTCTTGGTTGGCATTTTTTAACAATTTCTCATATTGTTCAAACTCCGCACTGTCTATTGGTGTAGGCACATCATCTTGCTCTTCTTGATTCATGTTGGTCGATGCAAATGGAAAAACATCTGTATAATATCCATGACTTCATCATTAGCATGGACAATAGGTTGAACATTGTCCACTCTTGTGGCATTTGAAATGAGCATGCTCTAATTGTTCCCCGTGAAGGTTCCAAATGCTATATGTCTCAATCATTCCATTTCTTACTAAATGAAATCCAACATTTTCAATTGTCTCCCATAACGTGTTGTTGCACCTCCTACAAGGACAACGGATTCTAGTTGCACCCGGGTTGTGTCTACGTGCAAACTCAATAAAATCCTCGATTCCATCCAAGTATTAAATCTGCATGCATTAGGGTTTTGTATCCACCTTCATCCATAATTCACGAAACAGAATCACAACACAACAATCACAACAACTTCATACGAAGTTATAATGTCACCTTATGCCTCGGTAAGGTCCTATCCCATTCGGGAATGCATACTCCTGCCACGTAACCTCGACTACATGAGATTAGATTTGGCGTGGATGAATTTACTTGACATCTCACTCTGATTCTTGGGGTGGCCATAGGTATAAATACCTATGTACCACGAAGAGCGTCTTGAGATGACAGCGAAATATCCACAATCGAAACCTAATCCTGTAGCCATAGATGCGTGACAACACTATGCATTACCAAACTGTCCAAATAATGGGACAATTCAAGAATTAATTGGACGCGGTCATGCATTCGCATCCATGCACGAAATCCAACTAATCTCGAGCGGAAACTAAGTGTTACTAAACATAAAAATAAAAGCAAGTTAATTTCAATTAACCGTACATCCTAACAGATTGTACTCGTTCGCACAACATAATATAAATATAACTTCACAAGAACATTTTAAACATATATAAAACAAATAAAATACCTTCTCAATCGTTCTCCACCAATCGCTAATTACAAATATCCTAACGAAAACAAATTAAAAAACCTTAAATACGAACTTAAATTAATACTTTTAAACTAATGACGAAAAATACTTACCCAATCAATGTATTGAAATCGCGAGAGAGGTTGAGAGAGCGGAGCGAATGCTTTGTTTTGCATTACGCCTCTGCAATGGCAGAATTCTAATATGAAGAAGAAGGACTTTGCGCGTGAACATACTTATTAAATCGCGCAAACTCCGTCATAAAAAACCAAATTATTAATCGCGCAAACCCATTTTTAGTCGCACAAACACTGCCGACATCTAACTTTGCGCGACAACTGCTACTTTCCGTCGCGCCAAATTGTCGCAAAAACAAAATTCCGTCAGCGCAAAAGAAGATATTAAATCGCATAAGCGTTGAACTTCTGCGACGAAGCGTAAATCGTCGCGCCAAAAAAATCCCAAGCCATTTTGGCGCCAAAAATAAAATATCTCTTGTTCTCTTCGCGAAAATGTATTTCCGTCGCGCTAAATCGAGGGATTTGTCCTATTTCCGACGGAGGTTGTGTTCGTCGCGCAATGTTGCCTTCGGCGATATTTCTCGTCGCGCAAATGTTTCGCGCTAAAAAATTCCCCGCTTTTTAACTCGGTTTGCGCGAAAAAATTTGTTTATCGCATATAACTTTGCGCGACAAAGATTTTGGCGCAAATTTTGAGTGCATTGGCAGCGAATATGTATTTTCGTCGGCGCAATTATGGTTTCTTGTGACGAGTTTATATTCGTCGCGCAATGTTCGTCAGCGCAAATAGTGAAGCGTAGTAGTGAGTAGATCGAGGCGGGTAAGCGAGTTTTTTTGAAGTACGCGCCTGCAATGGCGAAACCAGCATATAAAGGAGAAGAGTTTTGTGCGGCGAAGACATTATTCGTAGCGCAAAAAATGAAAACTTCCGTCGCGCAAACAGGACACTTTAGTCGTGCAAACTCCCGGTTTAAATCGCGCAAAAATTTCTTCCGTCCCGCAACCGTGCCGACATCCAAGTTTTGCTTGCGACGCAAAGTTTTTCGTCGCGCAAAGTGTTCGCCTTTATTATCGCGCAAAAAATTAGGAAGCCGTCGCGCAAGGTATGAGCCCAACTTCTTGCGCGGCGATTGTTCTCGTCGCATAAAAGATCTCTTTTGCGGCGATTTTGATCGTCGCGCAAGTGTTTGTCGAGAGATAAATTTGGCGGATGTTATATAACTGCGCGACCAAACTTTTTAATCGCACAAAACAATTTAGTCACGGCGACTTTGTTGTCACGCAAGGTTTTGGCGCATAAAAACTTTCCAGCGTTTTTTCTAGCTTTGCGCGAGAGTCTTTGCGTCCTGTGAGTTATCTTCGTGACAAATTGAATTTGTCACGCATCTTTTCACACTGCTTTGCGACAAGTGTGTTTTCCGTCATATATTATCTCTTGCGACGATTACTACTTAAATCGCGCAAAATGAGGTCGTGCAAATAAGAAAACGTAGTAGTGTAGATGTTTTTGAAAGTGTGTTTATAAGAGAGCATGTGACCTCCTCTTGAAAATGGAATAAGTTACAATTATATATATTATTAGTCTTTGTTATATCTGCAATATTCCTAATGATCAACTTGGGAAAGTCTTTCCAGCAAAAACCAAAAAAACTTGGAAAAGTCTTGTAAAAAAGGACCACTCTTGTCCTAATGCAAGGACAGAGTTTTTAAAGTGGCCATGCTTGTGAAAAAATTATACAATACATTGTACATCAAATTTGGAAAGCAGCAATTTGAATAATCACCAGTGTTGACCAGGGCCGGCCCTTGGCCAGAGCAACTAGGTCATCACCGGAGGGCCCATAATTGAGAGGGGAATAAAAAAAAATATGTCCATATATATATATATATATATATGTAGGCATATGCAAACAAAAACAAAAAAAAAAGTTCTCATAACAAAATAAAATTAAAAGTTCTCATAAAAAATAAAAAAAATAACAGTAAACGGGCATGCGTGATATTTATTGAGAGTCTTAGTTGGTAGTTTAAAACAATAATAAAAAAAGAGGCTGCAGAGTTAATTTCCATGTTTGTTAGGTGGAGCACTTTGCTCTAGTTTTGCTTCTTTCAATCTTTTTGTTTTTGTTTTTGTTTTTTTTTTTTGCTCTCCTTGGTTTGTTTGACAGAACTGATCTGACAATGTTTCTTTTATTCATGTATGAGTAATTATTTATTTACAAATTAAATTAAATTTTTCATATCTCATGTCAAAGAGTTAAACTGATATTGAAATAAACAGACAGAACTTAAAAACTTGTATTTGTGGGGTTTAAAAGGATAAGATGAGATAAATGGTATAATTTAGTTGTGGCCTTCATTTCATTTTTTTTTAAACTGAATTTTGATATTAGTTTTTTTAAATTCGGTATATTAATATGACGTTTTAATATGTGTTTAAGTCAGTTCCACGCGGGTATTGTATTTGTATGAGATATTTCTTAAAATGAACAAGAATTCTTTGTAGAGATTTGTAACTTTCTTGTTTTGTTTATGGTACTGGAAATGACTTTCTGTTTTTAGGTATTTTAGTTGCACTACATCCATATGGAAATATATATATATATATATGTGATTTATCTACATTTCAAGATATCAATCGTTAATCTAACCAAAAATCATCTGATGACTACAATTTGTGGCCTATCCACTTTCCTTCATTGGGGTTTCTATTCAAGCAATGCTGGTAGTAAGGTAACATGCCAACAAGTTCATGAACAAAATTAGAAAAGGTCATTTGTCTTGGAAAGCAAGGCTCAAACACGCAGCTTCCGCCTCTGATTGTTTTACACGAATTAATGATATGGTTCGAGATTTTAACCCTCCGTTTGTACAAAGGAATTGAAAATTACATACAATTCTAAAATGACAGAATTTAGATTTATATCATTTTAATTTATGGCAATTGAAAATTCTAGTGTTTGGATTTATGTATGTCGAATTTTGTAAATGACAAAATTTTTTAAATGGTACTATGAAAATTGTGAAATAATGCCTATTTTGGTGGAAATTAATTAAACTCGGGAATTTGATGCCCCAATTTTCACGATTTTTTCCGCGTGTCATTTAATAAATCTCTTGCTTAAGTTGCCAAACAAGGGAATTGTTAATTTCCCCTCTTAAATTCTTGACTTTTAGTTAAATTCCGAGTTATTTTCCTTCATCCAAATGGACTATAAACATTTCTTAATCCCCCCCTTTTTTTTTTTTTTCTTTGCTTTCTCTATTTGAATTTTCTCTCTTTTTGGTTTTGCTTACTCTCACTCCTGATATACTTTAGCGGCTATCAAAGAAAAAGGCTAGAACAAGAAGAAATAATACTTATGCCATGTACACAAGAAGAAAAAGAAATAATACTTACTCAGCATATATCAATATACTTATGGCATGTAGAAGATGAAGAAATACATAAATATATATAAGATAAATAAGATTCAAATTCAGAGAAAGGAACGCAAAGAAAAGTTTTGAGTATAGGAGCTCTGGTGGCCATACGTCTCCAAACCCTTCCGCTACGTAATAGTACTGGAAACTCCAAGCCGAATCTTTCTTTCTCACTTATTGATTTTTCTCTTCTTTTTCTTCTTGCTCGTGCCTTCTTTTTCAATGAAGCCGCTTGCTTCATTTTTTGCTTTGCTTACTCACCGTTAATATATATATTTTTTTTTTAAAAAAAAAACACCCCAGAACAAGAAGAACAAGAAGACGAAGAAGAAATGGTACACTCGAGTTGTTGTACTTGTTGCCAACATTCCTAATCCCAACATCTGCGCTGTTAATTGCGGAGATATTATTATTGTTAATATTGTTGGTCTCGTTGCTTTTATCAGTAATTTTTGCCTCACGATTTTCATTTTGCTGGGGCTCTTGTTTAGATCTTTCTCCTTGGGACTCTTGTCCAAAAAGCATTCTAGGGCGACCAGGAAAACGGTTTCTTACCCTCTCATGTGGGCTCTGGTTCAGTTGTTCAGCTTCAGTTCGATATCGAGACCCATCTTATATATATGCAAATATAAAAGTGGAAAGATCTTCAAATAAGTGGAGGCCAATACTCCAAAAATCAGATGGAAGACAATCTTTCAATAAATGGAAGTTACTATTGTTAACTAATCACATAAATTTCTTAGACCTATATACACGTAGAAATTGCATCAAGGAAAGATCTTGAATCAAATAAATATACATGGATTTATTTATTACTGTAGATAAAGAAATTTTGGCGAATTAAATTATACTAAATAAGAAAATAATTAGGGTTTGGTGGATTAAATTGTGGGCCCCATAATTCGCCCATGTGGTGTATGACTCATCAAAATCGGATTAGTTGACAAAAGTGACACGTGTCGACATCCGACGGAGAGCGTCAAGCGGTTCAAAGTGAAGACAAAATTAAGGAAAAGAATCTTCTGTGATTGAATTTGATTTAAATCAAATATTAATCAAGTCAATCAATCGAAGATAATTTGGTTAAATTGCCAAATTATTGGAATTGATTTTAAAATCAAATCAGAATTCCACAAAGGAAGGTTTTAAAGAGGGAAAGTTATTTAGGTAAAGCATCCTGCAGGAGCCTATAAATAGGAGGCCTCAAGACGAAAAGAAAAAAGCTTAGACAGACCAAGCATTCAGAAGAAACAAAAAACTCTCTACATTCTTCACCTCATTTTGGAAGAGCCACAAAGCACAACAAATACGTGTCGGTTCCTCTACCCTAGAAAAATCCAAACACCAAATAAGCCTTGTGCTACCCGTTTGATCAAGATCAAGTCTATACGACCCTTGTATCAAACACAACTTTTCTTTAAATGCTTTGGAGATTGAATCAGAGGATTCAATACAAAGATTGTAATCCTAAATTTCATTAATACAAATATTATTTTGTACACGCGTTCTTGTCTCATTTGTCTCAAGAAATTCGTGTTTACAATTACTATTATATCTGCAAAATTCCTAATGATCAACTTGGAAAAGTTTTCCCAGCCACCAAAAAAAAAAAAAAAAGGAAAAGTCTTGTAAAAAAGGGTTTAATTTGTGTGTGTGGAGAAAGGTTCAAGATTTTCATTTTTTGTTCAAATCTCGACTGTGTGAGTATATTTAATAAAAATAAAATAAAAGAAAATAATTACAAACTAACAATCCAAAAATAAGTTAAGCAAAATCAAACTTGATCAATCCTAAAGACACCAATGGAAAGAAGCTTCAAATAAGTTCATTTTTAAAGTTAATGGGGCATTCTAAAAGACTCTATTATCAAAGAAATCCTAGCCTCCTCTTTGTCAAAAAACACTCCTAGAGCCGTTTTCACTTTCAGGAGGGAGGAAGTCGCAGTTCTTCCTCCCCTTCCCCATCCTCTCTTCCTCCCTTCTCCTCTTCCCCTATTTTCAAACACAAAAGGTTTCTCCTATGTCTTAGTTTTGTTATAATTTTCCTCCAACCATCACATGTGGTTGTGTCATGGTATTGGATCTCCACCTGCGTTTCGGCGTTGAATCTCCACCACCATCATTTCTGCGGTTCCTTTATATTTGGAATAAGTCGCAGAGACTCTTTGGGTTCTCTGTGTATTTTTCACCTCTCATTTTGTGAGAGTTTTTCACCTCTCCTTTGTGAGAGTTTTTCATCTCTCCTTTGAGATAATTTTATTTGTACTGTTTTGACTTAGTTTTTTTCAAGCTTTATCTGATTTTTATTATTATGAGTTTGCAATCTTAGTTGGGATGTCTATGCTAGAGTTTCTTCGATCATGAATGATCATTAGTGGAAGCACATCATATTATCTTAATTTTGATGTTCGATCGATTCGTTATTGTAATGGCCCTTTGTAGTTAGTGACTTTTTTGTCTGAATTATAAAAGCAATCTGAGACTTTCTAAAAAAAATATGTATAATAGTCATGATCGATAGTGTAGTAAAAAAGGTACTCCGTGTGGACAAAATATTTGACTTCTTTGGACATGCACATGCACATTTGTAAGAGAGGTCCACACATAAATTATATAATAAATTATAATTAGTGCTTGCAATTATAAATTAGGGTTAATTACTATAGACGTCCTTTAACTATGGCCCCAGTTGCAATTGGGTTCGTGAACTAAATTTTGAGGCAACGAAATCCTTTAATTAGACAATCAGTTGCATTTAGGTCCTACCGTAACAGAATCCGTCAAGATTGACCATGTGAGTGTCACGTGCTCTTGTTGTTTAGGGTATCTTCGACTTTTCGTCATTTTGAACGAAACAAATCCAATTTAGCACTGAAGAAAGGGTCTGCGTGAACTATCCCTTATGAGGCAGTCATTGGAGTTGCATACTGATGAGCTGTCCTTCGAGGCAGCCAATGGAGTTAAATTTGCTGTAGCAGTGATTGAGTGAGTGAGAAATTTTCTATGTAAGCTTCGAAATTTGGGGTTGATCGAGGGGTACAGTTAAAAGTTAGGGTTTCATTTTGGGGATAGTTGGGTTTTTCGTCCTTTTGGCTGATAGTGATGGAAGTGTTTGACTTCCATTGGGGTGGTGTTGCTCCTAAATACAGTAAGTGATTCTACCTGTTTGGATACGTATAAGTTGGTTTTGTTTTCATCTGTGTGGTCCATAGCTTTTAAAGATTCCTTACACGCTTTGCTTTATACTGTCCTTGACTGCAACACTAAGGGTTTTTTTATCCCTTCTTGTCTTCTATCTATGCCTCACACCAAATATACTGAAGTTATTCCATAGCAATTAAAAAACTGAATGAACTGTGTACTGTATATGTTGGTTTTGGTGCAGAACATTGAATTCAAACATGTTTTTGTCTTATTTTATGATTCCAAAACAGGTGTGTGTGTTTTAGCATTGTTTTGACCTTTGTTTACTGTGCAGGTAACCATGAAAACTGTAGTTTAGAACTTCACCATGGGGGTGTGTTGGAAAGTGGGGAGTATAAAAATGGAAAAAGTTTGTTACTTGGATAATGTTGCAGAGGATTTTCTGTCATTGGTGGACTTAAGAAAGGTAGGGAAAGGGCTTGGTTACAATGTAGACATTTCCAACCCCAAACCAAATTTGGAAATATGGTATAGAAAGGGTGGAACCCATGGTGTAGGTGGGCTTGAACTTATCAACTTTGATGCTAAGCTGATTGACATGTTGGGCCAAATGCCATGTAAGAGGATTGTTGTGTTGTACTATATTAAAGTGGGCAATTCTAATATAGTTTGGAGTCAAACATCTTTTGGGTGCCAAGGTTTGGATGGTGCAGACAATTATGCAGAGGTGCAACACAATGTTCAGGTGGAAGATGAAATTGAGGTGCAAGAGAAAAGTCAGGTGGAATATGAAACTAGGGTGCAAGAGAAAAGTCAGGTGGAAGATGAAACTGGGGTGTAAGATAATGTTGATGTTGAAGATAAAGATGAAGCTAAGGTTGTAGACAGTGAAGAGGATGATGGAGAATTTGTTAATAGTGATTACAAGTTCAGTGAAGAAGAATTTGGGTTTAAGACAGTTGAAGTGCCTGTTCATGAAGGGGCAAAGGACACTATGAATGATAGCAATGAGGGGCCTACTTTTTTAGCTCCTGGAGAGGTGTCATCAGATGGTGAGCACACCTCAGATTTTGATACTGAAAGTGAGGTTGATGGGGATGATATGGAAGGGTACAATGAAGGGATAATTAAGATGAGAAGGAAAAAAAATTGCCTCGATTTAAGCAGTATAGAAGGGAGTGGACTTGAAGAATTCTGAGTTTCGGCTTATAATGCAATTGGAAAATAGACAAGTTCTTAAAAAGGCACTCAGGGAATATTCCATTATTCATGGAAGGAAATTGTTCTTTGAAAAAAATGACAAGATGAGAGTAAAGGCAATTTGTAGAGGAGGATTAAAATGTCCATTTGTGCTTTATGCTTCACAATTAAACCAAGATGTGCAAACATTTGCAATTAAGAAGTTGAGCTTAGAACACACATGTGAGAGGGTGGAGAAACTGAAGTTTGCTAATCCAAAATGGATTTGTGAGAGATTTTCTAGCAAGATTAAGAGAAACACATATTGGAATCTGAAAGCTTTTCAAGGAGAAGTTTTGGAGTCCTATCATGTGAGGGTGTCCAAAACTCAAGTGTATAGGGCAAAGAGATTGGTTAAAGCACAAATTGAAGGAAACTACATACAGCAATATGCACGGTTGTGGGACTATGTAGAGCAGTTGAAGAATACCAACAAAGGTAGTACAGTAAAAATTAAGTGTGATTTGGTTGGGGGTGAAGCAATATTTTAAAGGATTTATGTGTATCAGGCTGCTTGTAAAAAAGGGTTTTTAGCAGGGTGCAGGCTTGTAATTGGGGTTGTTGCTCGCCATTTGAAAGGTCCTTATCCTGGGTAAATATTGACTGTTGTAGGAGTTGATGGTAATAATGGTCTTTTCCCAATTGCATATGCTGTGGCTGAGATTGAAAACAAGGACTCGTGGATTTGGTTTCTATCTTTGTTGATTGAAGATTTAGGTATTACAAATGGTTTATCTTGGGCTTTCATATGTGATAAGCAAAAGGGGCTCATACTTGCCATTGCATATGTACTACCAATTGCAGAGATTAGGATGTGCGTCCGGCACTTGTACAACAATTTCAGAGCAACACATCTTGGTCTCACTCTTAAACACATGTTGTAGGCAGCTACTAGAGCCACTACTATTCCATGATGGGAAGCATAAATGGAGAAGATGAAGGAAGAGGACTTGGAAGCTTGGAAATGGTTGGTGCAGAGACCACCCAATAATTGGACTAGATCTCAGTTTCATCCAAGGTATAAGTGTTATCTTCAGCTGAACAACCTTTGTGAGGGCTTTAATGCAGATATAATTGATGCCAGAGATAATTCAATTTTGACATATTTGGAATGTATTTGAATGTATGTGATGCTTAGGATGGCTAATCGAAGGGCTGCTTGTGGTAAATGGAAACACCCTGTTAGCCCAAGGATATTCAAAATAATTGAGAAGAACAAGATGGGAGCTTCTCAATGCATTCCTAGATTGGCTGGGGAGATAATGTATCAAGTCAGTCACATGTATGGTGGGGAGTTTGTTGTAGATCTTGTAGCAATGTCTTATAGTTGTAGGAGATGGGATTTATGTGGTATACCTTGTGCACATGCTATTTCTGCTATATTCCATAAAGATGAAAACCCTGTTGACCATCCCTTCTATGGATCAGTAGGTTAAGGGTGGCAACACCCACTGTTAATGTGCAAAATGGTAAACTGATTTAGTATGTAATTATTTTTTTTAGTGTTAATACTTAGCTCATAGGCTAAGCTATTTATACTAGTCAACGGTTTGTTAAGTCTCATAGGACTTGACTGGATAGGTGTCTTAATCCTATTGATAGTGTAGTTGGATGGTTGAGATTGAAGCTAGGAATTGTCTAACTCTCTCTCTCTCTCCTCTAACGGCACTCTCCATTTTCCCATTAGCACATATTAGCTTGTCAAACACTAACATGGTGGGTTTGTTAAAGTGAGCTAGGATTCATAAGCGAAGGCTTATTGCAGTGATTCAAGCTTACATCGGCGATCGAGTCTAACATGGCTGGATCTGGAGGAGGGGAACTCAGGGCACCAATCTTCAATGGTGAAAATTTTGATTTCTGGCAAATCAAAATGAAAACCATTTTCCGTTCGCACGACCTGTGGGATATTGTGGAGAATGGGTACAAAACTCCGAAGAAAGAGGAGGAGGAGCTCACGAAGGTAGAGAGGAAGCTAATGCGTGAGAACGTGGTGAAGGACGCTAGAGCTCTGGGTATTATCCAAGGCGCTGTATCAGATCAATTTTTTCCAAGAATAGCAACTCAAGAAACTGCAAAGGCTGCGTGGGATATTCTGAAACAAGAATTTTTTGGTGATAAGAAGGTAAGATCCGTGAAACTTCAGAGTCTTAGGCGTGATTTTGAATATACTCGGATGAATGATAATGAATCTTTGTCTGGATATATTGCTAAGTTGTTTGATTTGATCAACCAAATGAAGAGCTATGGTGAGGATCTGAGCAATCAACGAATTGTTCAGAAACTACTCATTAGTCTGCCTAAATCCTATGATAGTATTGCAGCTGTGATAGAGAATACAAAAGATCTGGACACTATTGATGCCCAGGATGTAGTTGCCATTTTAAAAGGATATGAGCAGAGGCTTGATAGGCACGGTGACAATAGTGCAGAGAAAGCATTTGCTAGCTTAAACGTTGGATCAAAGTCAGCTCGGTCTAATGGTCACACCAGTAAGTCTCAGAAGAATGTCAAACCCAAGAATGAGAGAGATAAAGAAAAAGACAAGGGCGGAAGAGGCAATGACTTCGGAATCGTTGGGAATAATATTAAGGGGAAAAAAACGGAGAGAGTAGGAATTTTCGAGTTTGGCAACACCCACATCTACAAAGGCCACGGGAAAGAAAAACTAGCCGACTCCGGTGGAGAAACTGACTCGGCATCCAGTACTGATGAAGACGAAGCAGAACTGATGACTCACTGAGGTCTGTAGCTAGCTAGGGCGTCCCCTCCCTTCTTAATTACATGTACTATTAATTTGATGAATAAAATAAAAATATATATTCTGTTGATGGTCGTCAATATATAATATTAATGCTCTCTCAAGTTCAGCAACAGCGGCATTATTTTACGGATGAAATATGAATTTGGAAATATGGAAGATATATATAACAAAATGCATAAATATTTAATAACGATTTCTCCCCAAGGCACAGGCACAATAGGCTCTATGAAGCAGAAGAATAAGCCATCAGATTTTTGGCGTATATATGGATAAAAACAAAATAAAAAAAACAGAAGCCAGCGAACCATAAAAATGGAAAATGAAGAAGCATAGTTCGTTCATTAGATTTTCGTCAAAAATGAAGTTTTACGAACATTAATACATATAACAAATCTCTCGTTATCAAAAAATTCGTTTATTATAACCGACCGTATTATGTATTTTCGAACACTAAAATGAACTTTATGGTGATCATCACCATGTTCGAAAAATTCGTTTAGGATATTTATTTCCTACTCTATTTGGATTTTATTTTTTTCTCTTTTGTACAAATTTTGTGTAATTATAATTTTATTTGTTTTCTTGTATAATCTTATTAGGGTTTACACACTTGTATTATAAATACCTCATTTGGATGAATGGAAATATATCAAAAAATATTTTACCCTGTATTGTTTGACACAACATCGCTCTTGAAGTTTTGAATCCCTTAAATTGTAGAATTTGACATTTTAAAATGATAGCAATATCTATTTTCAAGCTTATGTATGCTCCAATAATTAATATCACTAGTATCTTTGCTAAAAAGAGGGAAAGTTGTTGTAATTCACGCTAAACAAACTGGAAAGCATCAAAGTTGCTTGAGCCCCTCAATTCTCAGTAGGACTGCAAGTATAATATATAATGTGTCAGATCACAGGCAGCTATAGTTTATATAATCAATTTTTATTTTAATACATATCATAACTACATAAAATATTTTTACATAATATTTTTATTGTTAGTGAAATAGTTTTTCCCATTTGAAAAGTTGTAGTTGGTTTTTGAAAAAATAAAATAAAATATACATTCTTCGAGGGCATGCATTCCACTAATAAAATATTTCTTCATTTCGATTCATGATAGTTAGTATATAATTTAATGAGAAGTCATGTTGATTCGATTCATTCTCACTCTGATTCATAGTTAACCTTAAGGTTGAGTAGTATTTCTTTTTCCAATGATAAAGGAATCCAAATTCATAATAATAATGAAAAAATGACCCTAATTAAATAACCAGAGCCCTCTATTATCAATAGAGCACCAAATAACAAAGCACATAAGGATTGTCACTAGGTACGTGATGACATGTGATGTGATGTGAAGACAGAGGATAAAACATAGAGACAGCCAAAAATTATCACTAGTCACGTGGTGACCTTCAATATAAATTTTTTGCAGGTGATCAACCCGGAATATGCTTATAGATCAAAGAAAACTGCGGACGTTAATATAAAATTGTTCATATTTTTATATTTTGAACAGTGGACTGGCTAAAAATAAAACAAAGAAGCTGTTTTTTTTTTTTTAGGTTTTTGGTTTTTTATTTTGTTTTGTTTTGTTTTTTGTTTGTTACAAAACACATGAGCTCTTTGTTTAGAAGCCAACTGGGCATATACTACGTACACTCTGTGAAACATGGCCACTTACAAATGTCTGTGTCCGGCCCCCCGTAGCATTTGGACAAAAGTTGTCCTGCATGTGATCAAAACAAAAATTCAACGTTATCAATTAGCTAGGAAATTTATAAATTTGTAAATTTATAATTGCAAGCACTATTTATAATTTCTTATATAATTTATGTGTGACCTTCTCTTTCAAAGGTGCATGTGCGTGTCCGAAGAAGTCAAATATTTTTTCCACAGGAGTACCTTTTGTACTACACTATCGATCATGACTATTATTAATTTTATTTTTTTTATTGAGAAATTCTGGAATTGCATACATAATTTAGCTAAAAAAGTTATTAGTCACAAATGACCAATACAAACTTGTCATAAGGGGCGATTACAATAAAAAACGATCTAACATCAAAATTAAGACAATCTGATGTGCATCCACTAACGATCACTCATGATCGAAGAAACTCTAGCATAGACATCCTAACTAAGATTGCAAACTCATAATAATAATAAAAAAGATAAAGCTTGTAATCTATGAAATTAAAGATCCACTTTACAAGTTCTTGAATATTATGAATTAGGTTATTACAAGATTATGAATTATGAAGAACTTTAAACTTGTAATCATGGTGCAAAATATGATAAATGGGAATCCAAAGCTTGTTATCTACTAGATTAAAGATCCACTTTACAAGTTTTTAGAACTCTTATGTCCAAACCATTGTGTCAATAAAATATAAGTAAAGTGCAATTGAAACTATAAGGACCCAAGTGGTAAAACTGAGAAATTAGAGGACTAGAAATGTATTTTTGCCTTTTTAAAACCTGCAAATGGTCATAGATTAAAAATAATACAAAAAAGATTCAAGGCCATATGATAGTTTTAAATTTAGATTAGATGTATCGATACAACTGGGGACCGCTATGAATAGATCTTTAAATAAAACGGGGCCCATCAAGAACGCGGGATGCAATGAAGCAAGCAAAGAATGGGAGCGCATCTACGGAAATGGGCCCCAGTAGTTTAACTGGCAAAAATGAAAATCAATTAAATAAATTTTTTAAAAGAAAAAAGCTGTGGTCGAAAAAGTGAATTACCAACTAAAGAGAGGAAGGTTTAATTAATTATAATTGAAATACTTTGTCCTAATTAGTTAGACTTCTTTTTACAAAAAATGATTTTATTCTAGCACACTTCCCTTGAATTTGGAAAAAAATGTCCTCCATTCACACTATTACCCCAAATAATAATAATAATAAATGCAATAACGCTATGGCCACCAACTTATTTATCAACTTATAAATACGAACACATGTGACATATGATATGGCAGACCATATTATCTGCTATATCATCTTTCTTTTTTAAATTCCATATTTTTTTTGCAACAAAAAGAATTTCACCAAACAAAAAATTAATATAAAAAATAAAACTCCCAACGATTTAAGATTCAACATCGAACTCATCCTTTCCCTCCTCCCCTTCACTTCTGTAAAACCCTAAAAACTCAACCGTGCCCCCATTAAAAGTTCCACTATGGAAAACTCAAGGACTTATTATCATAAACAAATTAATTTAAATTCTTCTTTTTATTCTAAGAACAGGAAGGTTCCACCAAAAGCAAACAAGGTTGTCTACGAAATTGCCTCTTCCGCCCTTGTCTTTTTTCTTATTTCTCTCATTCTTGGGTTTGACATTCTTCTGAGACTTATTGCTGTGACCATTAGACCGAGCTGACTTTGATCCAACGTTTAAGCTAGCAAATGCTTTCTCTGCACTATTGTCACCGTGCCTATCAAGCCTCTGCTCATATCCTTTTAAAATGGCAACTAGATCCAGGGCATCAATAGTGTCCAGATCTTTTGTATTCTCTATCACAGCTGCAATACTATCATAGGATTTAGGCAAACTAATGAGTAGTTTCTGAAGGATCATAGCTCTTCATTTGGTTGATCAAATCAAACAACTTAGCAATATATCCAGACAAAGATTCATTATCATTCATCCGAGTATATTCAAAATCACGCCTAAGACTCTGAAGTTTCACGGATCTTACCTTCTTATCACCAACAAATTCTTGTTTCAGAATATCCCACGCAGCCTTTGCAGTTTCTTGAGTTGCTATTCTTGGAAAAAACTGATCTGAAACAGCCCTTTGGATAATACCCAGAGCTCTAGCGTCCTTCACCACGTTCTCACGCATCAGCTTCCTCTCTGCCTTCGTGAGCTCCTCCTCCTCTTTCTTCGGAGTTTTGTACCCATTCTCCACAATATCCCACAGGTCGTGCGAACAGAAAATGGTTTTCATTTTGATTTGCCAGAAATCAAAATTTTCACCATTGAAGATTGGTGCCCTGAGTTCCCCTCCTCCAGATCTAGCCATGTTAGACTTGATCGCCGATGTAAGCTTGAATCACTGCAATAAGCCTTCGCTTATGAATCCTAGCTCACTTTAACAAACCCACCATGTTAGTGTTTGACAAGCTAATATGTGCTAATGGGAAAATGGATAGTTGAGAATAATGATGAAGCGAGAGATAAAACAATATGCTCTGCAAAACTTGTATTAATTCGTGAGGGTAAGGCACTATATCATTTACATTCACAGCTCATATTACCATTAGAGGAGAGAGAGGGAGAGAGAGCTAGACAATTCCTAGCTTTAATCTTAACCATCCAACTACACTATCAGTAGGATTAAGACACCTATCCAGTCAAGTCCTATGAGACTTAACAAACTGTTGACTAGTATAAATAGCTTAGCTTATGAGCTAAGTGTTAACACTAAAAAAAACAATTACATACTAAATCAGTTTACCATTTTGCACATTAACAGTGGGTGTTGCCAAACTCGAAAATTAAGGCATGGTCCAAGAGATTGAGGACAAAGGAGGCTGCTGAGGTTCAAATACCAGCCCCAAACCCACCAAACCCTTTGCCTTCAGGTTACACTGCTTCAGCAGCAAAACTTAGAAGACTCTTCATTAAAATTAGATGTGGGGCATGTGGAAAAGAAGGCCACAATCGAAGAGGATGTGGAAGACAGGTTGTTTAATTATTTGAGTTTTCTTATGAAGTTTAATTAGTTGGGTTGTGATCAGCTGTGGTTGTGATTTTTTATAACTGTGCTTGTATGTTGTGCCGGCTGAGGTAGCCCAAAATGGGAATGTTGGCTAAAATGAAGTTCAAGCAACTGATAATGGAAATGCAGGCCAAAATGATATTGCTCTAGCCCAAACTAATGCTGCCTCCTAAGCCCACACTGCCATCCAAAAAAACTGCCCCAACTCAAACTTACATTTGAAGAGTCTTATGGAATCCAGATGCAAGGATGTCATCTTTATAACCAGTTAGTTGCCTATTATTCTTGCTCAACTCGAATTTTTTATGTTTGCCTATATAGTAATATATACTACTACATTTTTTACTTTGCGCGACGCATGAACTTTCGTCGCGCAAAGTACCATTTCATCGCGCAAACATCAGAGCAACAAAAAAATCGTCGCGCAGAAACCGTCGCGCAAAGATCGTGAAGATAGACTTTGCGCGACAAAATTTTTCTAGTCGTCGCGCAAACCGTAGCGACGGATGCCTTTCGTTGCGCAAACTATTTACGGACGATGAAGACATTGGGCTCACAACAATATGCGCGAATAAAAACTTGCGTTGGTGAAAATTATGCGCGACGAAAGGTTTTAGTGTCGTAAACTTCTGCGCGACGAAAAGGTACCGTCGCGCAATGCGGCTCACATGATTTTGCGCCACCACTTTGCAAAACGATGCTTTTTGTGTCGTAAATTTGGTGCGACGACAAGAACCCGTGCGCGAGGAGATTTTGTCGTGCGTAACTTTCTCGAGATGATATTTTTTGTCGCGCTAACTTTAATAAACCTTGTGCGACGAAATCTTTTAAATCGTCGCGCAAATTTTAAATATATGTTTTTGGTTTAATTTTGTGATTTAATTATTTTTTTTAATTTTGCGAAACAGTATCAGTTCAATTAATTTTTTTTATTGTGCAATTTTTTTCTTTATTTTATTGCAAGGAAAAAATGTAATGAAGATATAAATTTGGTTAGAAAATAAATGTATAAAATACAATACAAATATTTAAAATGTAAAAGTAAAAACCTAATTAAACAAGTTTCCAAAATCTACGTGATCTTGGTGAATCACGGCCTTGAAGGTGGGCATTGTCGCTAGGGGCAGAGGTGTGGTGGCCATGCTCGGGTTTGATGGGCTCAGAGGTAGACGAGGGAGTAAAAGGCGGTATGGGAACATCGGCCTGGGCGAGGGTGTAAGCTGTGTCATCTGGGCCATTTGGGTTTCAAGCATAGTCACATTTGCCGTCAAAGCAACAGTTGCTGACTGGTTGCTGCGGCGATGACCGAGAGTCTAGGTTCCCGTCGATGAGCATTCCCTATCCTCGACAATATGTCCTGGGTGCCTCCCGAGAGTCTGATCCAAGGTTTCCGTCGATGTGAAACCCTGCATCATGTGGAGGATCCACAGACTCGAGCGGCGTATCGAGAGGAAGTTAGGAGGCGGACTCCTGAAGAACCAACTGGCTCTTCTCCTTCATCGTCGACGTTTAACATAACATAAAATATTAATTAAAATATTCATATAATAATTATGAAACTTGAATGTGTAATATCATAATTAAGAGATTAAGGACTACTTACATGAAGGGACTCAGCCAACTCATCCCAGAGCGAATGTAAAGCGTCGCCAAAGGCGTCAATCTCGGGGAATTTGGACCCCCCTGGATTGAACAATTTAAAAAAAATGTTTGCATGAAAAAACCAAGTAATATTATTAATAATATATTAAAAATTAAATAAAAACAACTTTATTATTACCCGTCGCCGCTCCTCCACCCTATAGGAAAAGGGTCTGGAACCCGAATGGTGGAGAAGAGTCTTCTTCGCCCTATTGCCCTTATTTGCTTTGGCCTACTTCTGTGATAAATAAAAAAAAGTATTAGTTGAAATTTAAATGAAATATTAAAAATTAAACAAACATTAGTAAAAAACGTGTAATACTTATCAACTAGCAATAAGAAATTACCAAAAAATCGGCCTCCTGAAAATGCCCGAGAGCCACTCCCAACTATCGCCCGCCCATAAGCTCCTTCGGGCAATCCTCCTGAAGAGCAACTTGCGGATCATCATATGTCTGAAAAGAGTTTGTTGATGTAAGCCAACATCTCATCGTCAAGGTCCTCCAAATTGTAGTTCGTCTGCAATAAATTCATTACATACATGAAGTATTAAAAATATATAAAATGTGAAGGGAAAACAATTCAAAAGTAAGAAACATACCGACAGTTGGGAGCGCACCGCTATCCGCACCTCGTTAGGCATGGCCTTCCCAGACTTCCATTTCATCGGGCAATGGGTCCGAACGACGTGACCAATGTTGTGGGCCAATGAGCTATCTGGTCGCCCGTTAGTGCGGCCGATGCCGCTCGTCATGTCGATGTTGATCTGTTGGTCACTCGGGTAACCTTTGCCGTCTTCAAGCTGGCGACAAGGTCCCCGGGTGTACTTCTCGGCTGCAAAGAAATATAAATGTAACGTTAAATAACAAATCTCACTAAAATCTTAGTCCAAACAGCGGAGGTGAAGGAAATATTTACAGTTGTGACTCAGCGCACCAGAGTCGAGTGGTATCGGTCATCTTTGGGCGGGCTGCCATGGCATGCATGCTAAACGATGGCGGTGATGTCGTCTCGGGAGGCAAACTCGATCGATCGTCACCGCCTTGACGACTTACGATAAGGTCGGACATCTGCAAAACTGAACAAGCATTCAAAGTTAAAACCTCCTTGGCCAAAAAATTATTTAAAAATAAAAAAATAAAAACCTCAACAACTAATGAATAACAAATTCAATATTGAAGCACCAAAATACCAATAACTCACTCTGTCATCTCTCTTCACCCAACTAAAAAAAATGCTACAATAATTCAAACACCAAAACTAGAACAGCAAAAAAATCACATTGAAACACATAATTCAATTGAAACATAAAACCCTAAACCAACCATCAGACTAAGCAATCTCAACAATTAACAAAATAAATACATAAATTCAAACAGAAAAAAAAAAATTCACCAGACTAAGCAATTTCAATAGTTAACAAAATAAATACATAAATTCAAAAATAAAAAATAAAAAATTCACCCGAATATATTTCAAATTGAAAAAAAATACAAAATAAAACCCTAACAAAAAAAATACAAAATGAAACCCTAACAAAGCATCAGACTAAGCAATTTCAAAATTTAACTAAATAAATACATCAATTCAAACAGAAAAAAATGACCCGAATATATTTAAAATTGAAAAAAAAAAAATAAAGCCCAAAAAAAATACAAAATAAAACCCTAACCAAGCATCATCAGACTAAGCAATTTCAACACTTAAGTAAATAAATACATAAATTCAAACAGAAAAAAAAATTCACCCGAATATATTCAAAATTGAAAAAAAAAATACAAAATAAAACCCTAACCAAGCACCAGACTAAGCAATTTCAACAATGAACTAAATCATTCACATAATTTCAAACATAAAACAAAATACCTGAATATATTTAAAATTGAAAAAAAAAACACGGGAGATTATACATGTACGATCGTAGCTGCGAGAGGGGCGGTGGTGTGTGGTGATGGGGCTTTGGGTTGGAGAAGCGAGAGCAAGTGCGGCGAGAGAGGGAAAGGAAGAGAGAGCGTGGCGTAGACTTATGGAGGCTTGGAAGGCATCAGAGGTCTTAGGGGTTTGGCGGAGGTATGAAGGAATGGCGTGAAGATCTGGGTTGGCGCGAGCTATGGAGGATCTGAAGGGCGAGAAATAAAGAGGAAAAGAGAAGCTGCCGCGTTTTCAAAAAATTATTGGAAGTTTGAGGGCGAAAAGTTTTCGTCGCGCAAAGAAAAAATCAAACTTTGCGCGACGAAATAAAATTATCGTCGTCTTTGGTTCCATTCAGCAATCCTCGGAATTTGGACCGCCAAAATTTCACAACCTTGTGCGAAGGAAAAATGGCGTCGCACAAAACGAGGATCAGAAAACCCTAATATTCTTGCATTGTGCCACGAAAAATATTCTTCCGTCGCGCAAAGACTTTTCTATAAGCGGGATTAAAACCGCCAATATTTTCCGAATCTGCACGACAAATACAACTTCATGTGTCGAGCAAAGTCCCCAAAACTCAGGAACCCTAAGCCCTAAACCCTAAACCCTAATTTAACAAGTTTGTACGACGCAGATCTTCGTCTACCACAATTTTGCGTGACGAAAAAGCACCCTGCGCGACAATATATTTCGTCATGCAAGGTTTTTCTTTTTATCACCGTTAAAATGTTTTGTTTTGTTACTAGATGTCTGAATGTTTGTTTGTTTAGATTTTTAGGGTATACGATCTCATGGTACCTACAAACACGTTTGATGGTTGGATCGTTGAAACTAGTTTCGTATATAGTGCATATGTCATCGAAACAATACGTTATCTAACAATCAAGAGTTTAATTATACTTTCTTTCAATTTAACGTAGGATTGTGTCGTATTCACCCGTGTAAACATTTGAAATTGAAGATCTGCTTTAGTAATTGTATTCATATAGGGTGACGGAGTGTAACTGTAAAAAATCATCGTAATCGAAGTTAAAATAACCATTAACTCGTTATTTGTTGTTTATAACCGTTGAAAAGTTTTGTGTTGTTTGTAGGTCTATGAATGTTTTTATTTTTTGCGATTGTTGAGGTATATGATCTAGCAGCATATACAACCCCGTCTCACGGTTGGATCATTGAGACTCATTTCGTAGAATGCGTATGCCGTAGAAACAAAATATATTATATAATATATAAATACGAAAACCTTACGCGACGAATAAAGTTATTTTAAATGCGTCGCAGAGAGATAACCATGAGTTTTGCGCGAATATGGTTGTTTCGTCGTGAGTTTCTTGCGCGAAAAAGATTCTTTGTCGTCGCAAAGTGTAATCATTGGCCCGCTGAAAGAAAAACCAAGATTTGCGATGAAGAGGTCCCTTATTAAATCATTGTGAAGTTTATCACATTTTGCGCGACGAAAATATCTTTCGTCGTCTTTATTTTATAAGGAAAAAACAAATTACAGATTTATTTTCTTTTTGGAATATATATAGAAGTTTATTTGAACTAAAATAACAAATGCAAACTATCATATGGTTGACAACAACAACAAAAAAAACCCATCAAACTATAAGAATTCATTTTTTTTTTTTTTTTGGTTGAGGAAGTGTTTGATTAATTGCATTTTTTTTTTTGGGTGTCTATAAAATCATCCTTTTTGGCCTTATTAGACTTGGCTTTTAATTTCAGCCCTCTCCTAGCCACAATTTTTTTTTCCTTTTTTGTGTTCTATGCGCAAACATTTTCTTTTGTGTGTTTCAGTTCAAATCTCACTACTTAGCCTTAAATGTAACATGATATATATAGTTTTGACTAGCATGAATTTGAATGCCAAAAACAAAAGAAAATAACTTAAATGAGATTGAATAGCATGACATATAATTTGTTCTTTTAGGAATTTTAAGGTACAACGGGGCAACTTTTTTTTTTTTCTCTATTTATTAGGGTGGGGAGATTTGAACTTGTGATCTCTTCCAACACTAAAAAAAAAAAAATCCAATAGAATAAAAACTACGCGAGGACATATATATATATATATATATATATATATATAGGGCTTATTGCATAATATGGCTTGACGATTATGTTTTCTTGGGCTTATATAAATTTTTCATGACAATTATGTTTCTTAGGCCATAAGAATACGAGGGCTAATACATGTGGTAAGCCCTTATCTATTAAATGTTAGATGCTTTATCCAACTTGCTAACTGTTGACATCATTTTGGTTTTGTTAGAGATTTAAATTATCTTCGGAATTGTTCTTTTAGGAATTGTAATTAATTGAATGTCGTAATTACATTAAAATGGTATGAAATATTTAACTAAAATCATTGAGAAGCTTACGATTTGTAGAATGAGAAAATAAAACGATATACCGTCACTATCATGGAAAGTCGCAAATAAATTACATAATTTAGATGACAGGTCGCAAATAAATTACATTATTCATCATCTGAACTATAATAATCTTCGTTACTGTCACTATCATCAATCCTCCTCCTCCTCCTCCTCTGCATCCTCCTCGTCCTCCATAAGTACATCATCGTCGTTGTTTGGGCCCACGATTGGATCGTATCATGGAAGATCACCGAGGTCAATTGTAATTGACTGAATCGGTATTTCTCTTGAAGACACTCCTTCAAGCTGAAACGGTTCTTGTATAACATTTGAATCTACAAGTGTTTGTGCAACATTTTCCATGGAAGATTCGAAACGTTGGTCAACAACGTCGACGTCGTTGTCAGATGGGTCTAGTTCTGGTATAGCATACACATTCCTCTAATCCATCAACTGAACAACTTTCCAACTGTGTCCGACTTTAGGGTCATCTAGATACACAATATGTTTTGCCATGTTTGCCAAAATGTAAGGGTCGTCATCATACCAAGTTCTGTTAATGTTCACAGATAATAACCCATGGTCGATTTTAACACTTCCCTGCCTATTCGGGTTCGTATCAAACTATTGACACTTGAACATAATTACTTGGTATCGGTCCTTGTAAAGCAATTGCACGACAGTTGTGAGTTTGCCATAGAAATCAATGTCCGTACTTTCACCTCCACCTAGGACATGGACACTGCTGTTTTGCATACACAACTTGTCATCAGCGCTAATTAGGTCGAATGCCAAGTTTTATAACTCTTCACTGTAAATGGGAGAATTCTCTAATTTCAACTTATTCACCTAATATTATACAAACAAATTCTTATGTTAGTTTGAGAAGCATAAATACTACAATTTTATGTCAAATACAAAATACTTATAACTTACATATTCCAAAAACCATAGTGGAAACATTTCACGGTGTTTCTTGGAATACAATTGTGATGGATGTTCTCGCTTCATCATCTCTTCATGCTCATCCAAGTAAAGGATTATCTCATCACAATTGTTCAGTACGAACCAATGGGCCACCTCCATGTCATGTTTGGAAAACGCGTTTCCTCGTATAGACTCTTCAAATGGTCGTGCGCTTTGGCCAAAAACAAAAAGTTTCGCATTTCTCACACCTCCGTAATTATTGCGCTGAGGACGATTGAAAGCCGTGTCCACATCTTTTAAATACATTCCACAGAAAGTAAGCGCCTCGTATTGAACCCAAGCCTCTATAATTGATCCTTCGGGCTTCACTCTATTGCATACGCTTTTTTTCAGCTCTCCGAGAAGCCTGCAAAAATAAAACGATACGATGCAAATTAACAAGTAGCAAGCATATGATAATTATGCATACACAAATGTGGAATGATTATATACCTTTCTATTGGATACATCCAACGGTAGTTGACTGGACCAGCAAGCAATGCATTTTCTGGTAAGTGAACCATCACGTGAATCATAGTTGTGAAGAAAGCTGGAGGGAATATCATCTCAAACTTGCATAGGACTTGGACAATGTCATGGCGCAACTTATTAACGTCTGTCCTGTGCAACGTTTTTACCGACAGTTGGGAAAAAAATCTGGATAACAATACGATTGGCTTGACTACATCTTCCGGCAATAGGTGTCGAATCCCCACAGGAAGGAGGCGTTGCATAAAGACATGACAGTCATGGCTCTTTAGTCCAGTAAATCTACCCCCGTCAACATTCAGGCAACGTGCGATATTAGAAGCATACCCATCAGGAAATTTTACAGTCGATACAAACTTGAGAAACTCTTTTTTGTCATTAGGTTTCATGGAAAAAAATGCAAGATCCCTTCTAGCTTTATGATTGTCCCTTTTCATCCATAAACCCCTTCGTATGCCCACTTTTTCCAAATCCAGACGAGCTTTGATCGTGTCCTTTGTCTTCCCCTCGATATCTAGAATCGTGCCCATCAATGTGTCAAAGACATTTTTCTCAACATGCATAACGTCGAGATTGTGCCTCAAAGTTAGTTTTGACCAATATGGAAGCTCAAAAAACATAGGCTTATGCGTCCAATTCATATGTGTAGCAGTGCAGTCGACTAAGCTGTTTTTCTCGAACGCAGCAAAATCCAAACGGTTAAGCTGTTCTAAGATCTCATCCCCGAACCACTCTCTAGGTCTAAGGCTATGCTCTTTCTTCCCGTCGAACTCTTTATCCTTTTCCCGCCACTCGTGGTCCCATGGCAACCATCTCCGATGACCAAGGTAACAAAATTTTCTGGCGTGCCAACTAGAAGTCACATCTTCCTTGCATATAGGGCATGCCATATAACCCTTCGTGCTCCACCTAGAAACCATTGCATACGGCGGAAAATCATTCACAATCCACATAACTGCTGCCCGCAAAGTAAACATGTTCCCAGTGGATTTATCGTACGTACGCACATCGTTTGTCTATAAATCCTTGAGCTCATCAACCAACGGCCGTAAGTAAACATCGATTGACCTGCTGGGATCCTCAGTTATCAAAACAGTCATCATCATATATTCCTTTTTCATATACTTCCAAGGCGGCAAATTATATGGGAATACAAAAATCAACCAAGTGCTGTGGTGTTGGTTTAGAACCCATCCGTCAGTGACAAGTCCCAATCTAACATTTCGAGAATCAACAGCAAACTCAGGGAACGTTCGATCGAACTCTTTTCATGCTTCCCCATCTGCAGGATGCCGCATCACATCGTCATCTACCCGTTTTTCCTTATGCCATCTCATATCTGTGGCAGTATGCGTCGACATATACAATCGTTGCAACCTAGGTTTCAAGGGCAGATAATGCATGACTTTTTGTGGAATCTTAGTCATTCTATTCTGAGATGTTGTTTTGAACCTCGACTCATTGCATATAGGGCATGTATCCAATGTTTCATACTCTTTGTAGAATAACATGCAATTATTTTTGCAAGCATGAATTTTTTCATAACCCAATCCAAGACCATTCAACACCTTCTGTGCCTGTCGGTGGTCTTTCGGCAAACAATTGTCCGTCGGAAGCATCCTCTTAAAAACCCCTTAAAAGTAATCGAAACACAGGTTCGACATACGATACTTTATTTTCCCATGCATTAACTCCATAATGGCCGTGAGAACAGAAAACTTCTCGCACCCCGGGTATAACTCTTGGTTGGCATTTTGTAACAGTTTTTCATATTCTTTGAAGTATGCACTGTCCATTGATGTAGACACGTCATCTTCCCCCTCCTAAGTGCTGCTTGTCGATGCAAATGGAAAAGCATCATTTAGAATATCCACGACTTGTTCATTAGGATCCATAATAGGTTCAACATTCTCCACTCTTGTGGCCCTTGAAGACGAAGCAATGTCTAATTGTTCCCCGTGATATGTCCAAGTGCTATATGTCTCAATCATTCCATTCTTTACCAAATGAAATTGTACATTTTCAATTGTCTCCCACAACGTATTGTTACACCTCCGACAAGGACAACGGATTCTAGTTGCATCTGGGTTGTGTGCCCTTGCAAAGGTAATGAAATCCTAGATTCCATCCAAATATTCATCTGCACACCTATTAGGATTCTGTATCCATCTCCTGCTCATAATTCCTGGCAGCACAATCACAATACAACAATCATGTTGTATTCGTACAAAATCATAATGTCACTTTATGCCTCTGGTAAGGGCCCTATCCCATTCAGGAATGCATAGTCATATCACATAATTTACGGCTACATGAGATTAGATTTCGACGTGGACTCGGCAGCATCTCAGCACACGTTCTTGAGGTGTACCGTAGGTATAAAATACCTACATACCACCCAAAGAACGAATCGAGATGACACCTAATCCTGTAGTCGTAAATTACGTGACACGACTATGCATTCCCAAACTGTCCAAATAATGAGACAATTCAAGAATTAATTGGACCGCAGATCACGCTTTAGCATCCATGCGCGAAATCCAACTAACCTCGAACGGGAAACTAAGTTTGACTTAAAAAAAATGTACAAAGTTAATTTCAATTAACTTCGTACATCAACGTGCACAAATTTAACAACATATTATAAATATAATTTCACAAAACAATTTAAACATAATGTAATTAATTTTATAAAACGAAGAAAATACCTTATCAATCGTTCTCTAGTAATCGCTAATCACATATAATATCCCTACAGACAACGAAATTAATGGTGTCAGTATAAATTTACATTAAAACTTTTACACTAACGACAAAAAATACATACCCACCGAGACGCAGGCGAAGCAAAGTCAGTTCAATTCATACACAAAATGAAATTGGGGGAAGTTTGCTGAAATCATTTGAGAGAGAGGGAGAGGCAAGCTGCAATTTTTTTGGCAGTTTGCCTCTGCAATGGCTGAAACCGATGAAGTAAAGGACGAAGGTTTGCGCGACAAATAAGTGTTCGTCGCACAAAAACAAAACAGTCGTCGTGCAAAATCTTCAAAATTTACTGGACAAAAAAATTTCCTAAATCGTGCGAAATTAAATCGCGCAATTTATCATTTAAATCGTGTAATATTAAAGATTTAAATCGCGCAAGGTGTTGCCGACATCGATGTTTGCGCGACGACAAAAATATCTTTCATCTCTCATGTATTCGTCGTGCAAAGTCATCATGTAGTTGCTAAATATGTCATCATCGCAAGATTTTGGAACCATGTTTTGCGTGGCAATATTCCGTCGTCTCAGATTAAGCGCGACAAAATAACTTATCTCGTCGCGCAAGATCTTGGCGCGAAATGCTAAAACCGCATTTTTTCCCCATTTTTTTTTGCGCGATGCCATGTACTTTTGTCGCGCAAAGCTCTCTTTGCCAACGACATTTGTTGTCGCGTAAGGCTTCGCCCCAAAAAAAGGGATCGGGTTTTCCCTACCTTTTTGAGACGATTTATATTTTTGTCGCGCTAAAATTGTTGCGTGGCGCAGTTTTGTCGTCAGGTGTTTGCGCTTCAGCGTTGTACCT
Source organism: Prunus mume (assembly GCF_029339155.1). Classification (NCBI taxonomy): domain Eukaryota; kingdom Viridiplantae; phylum Streptophyta; class Magnoliopsida; order Rosales; family Rosaceae; genus Prunus; species Prunus mume. The sequence continues at coordinate 22,095,908 of NC_142701.1, read as the reverse complement.
TTTAATCGTGCAAGGTTTATTTTGCTGACAATTTGTCTTCGTCGCGCAAATAGTGAAATGTAGTAGTGATATGTTGTTTGTGGTTTTTATCTTAGGTGGTAAGTGATATCAGTCAAGGAAGGGCAAATCTGCCAATGACATACTCACAACAAGTGCCCTTGCAACCATCATCCTCTTCACTTACTCAACAAACCACACCCCATAGAAGAAGATTGAAACATAGTGTCAAAAGAGGAGGACAAGTATAGACTATAAAGACATATTTTGTGGACTTTTAAGACCCATTTTTGGACTCTTAAGTACTTACTATGTGGATGTGTATTTTGGGTGAACAATTATAGACTCAAGTATGCTATTTGGTAATGTTATTTTGAAGGCTCTTTTGCCTATTTCTATGTAATGTTAATTGGTAATTGAAGCCTTTTGGATTGTATGTAATGTGCCCCTGTTCATTTGGTATACACTGCCAATTCAGCATAAAATTAGCTTATATAGCAAAACATCCGATACACTACCAATGAGGCACGTAATAACCTTATGCCCAGGTTTCTGCCCATTTCTATACTACCAATTACTACCCATTTCTACACTACCAATTCCTGCCCATTTCTACACTATGCCCATGCCATCAAAAGTTGTTCAAGAGTATATACAACAATATGCCCACTTCCTGCCATTTCTACACTACCAAATCATCCATACTGATGAACAATATCACAATCATAAAACACAACAGAACAACAACCCAGAACCACCTTTGTCTTTGTCGATAACTCAAAATTTCCCCTTCTAGTACAACAACTTGTTAACCCATTCCCAGATTCTGTTTTTTCAAAATCTTGATTTCTTCTTCCTCTTCTCTCAGTTTTTGCTCTAATTTATTCTTCTCTTCTTCCATCAATCTGAAATTCTCCGTCGTTGCTCTTGATTCGTCCTCCATTCCTCTTAGTCTTCTAAGTAACCCAGGCAAGATTTCATTTCCTCGTGGGCATGTTTCATTCTCTACCCATGCGAAAAAAATGCAACCCCCTCTTGCTGTTCTGCAATTCAAACAAAATGAAACACCAATTTCAGACCCAACAAAACACCAATTTCATTCTCCAACCATGCGAAAAAACAAAACACCAATTCTGTTCTGCAATTCAAACAAAAACTTACCCGATTATTGCAACATGCCTCAAATCTTCTTCTAGGATTGATCTGTCCATGAAGTCCGGCGTTTGATTTCAGACCCACACTCGCGATGATAATGTGCAATTTGAATTTATCGAACTCTCCGACATTTTTTCCTTCCTCGGCGAAGGGTTTAAGGCGAGTGTTCAGATTGAAGGAAGTCTTTAGACTCGAAAAGACGCTTTTACCCCTCATTTTGACAGATAATTTGATAAAGTTGGACGACATGACCTAATTGCAACTGATTGTCTAATTAAAGGATTTCGTTGCCTCAAAATTTAGTTCACAGACCCAAATGCAATTGGGGCCATAGTTAAAGGATGTCTACAGTAATTAACCCCTATAAATTATCGGGCTAATTGATTACGTTGAATTTTTATTTTGATCACATGCAGGACAAAGGAGGACCACTCTTGTCCTGATGCAAAGGGGGGCCGGACAGACATTTGCAAGTGGCCATGTTTCACAGAGTATATGTAGTAAAAATATGAACAATTTATATAAAAATATAAAAATATGAACAGTTTATATTAACTTCAGCAGTTTCCTTTGATTTGTACACATATACCGGGCTGGTCATCTGCAAAAATTTTATATTGAAGGTCACCACGTGCCTAGCGACAATCCTTGGCCGTCTCCATGTTTTATCCTCTGTCTTCATATCACATGTCATCACGTACCTAGTGACAATCCTTATGTGCTATGTCATTTGGTGCTCCAGTTATTTAATTAGGGTCATTTTTTCATTATTATTAAGAATTTGAGATTCTTTTATCATTGGAAAAAGAAATATCACTCAACCTTAAAGTTAACTATGAATCAGAGTGAGAATGAATCGAATCAACATGAATTCTGATGAAAATATATACTAACTATCATGAATCGAAATGAACAAATGTTTAATTAGTGGAATGCATGCCCTCGAAGAATGTATATTTTATTTTATTTTTTCAAAAACCTACTACAACTTTTCAAATGGGAAAAACTATTTCACTGACAATAAAAATATTATGTCAAAATATTTTATGTAGTTATGACACATTATATATTATACTTGCACTCCTACTGAGAATTGAGGGGCTCAAGCATCTTTGATGCTTTCCAGTTTGTTTAAGTAATATTACAACAACTTCCCCTCTTTTTTGCTGTAACGTTAGCAAAGATACTAGTGATATTAATTATTGGAGCAGTACATAAGCTTGAAAATAGGCCTGATCTAGAATACTTAGAACCCAGGTATTGCTATTATTAATTTATGATTTTAAAATGTCAAATTCGACAATCTAAGGGATTCGAAACTTCAACAGCAATGGTGAGCCAAATAATACGGGGTAAAATATTTTGTAATATATTTCCATCAACTAAAAGGGGATATTTATAATATAAGTGTATACAAGGAAACAAATAAAATTATAATTAAACAAAATTTGTAAAAAAAAATTAAAAAAAAATTCCAATAAAATAGGAAATAAATATCTTAATCAAACTAGGATCTTGCAAACATGGTGATGATCACCGTCAAGTTCATTTTAGTGTTCAAAAATACATAATATGGTCGGTTATAATACACAAATTTTTTTGATAACAAGAGATTTGTTATATCTATTAATGTTCGTAAACTTCATTTTTCCCGAAAATCTGATGAACGAACTCTGCTTCTTCATTTTCCATTTTTATGGTTCGCTGGCTTCTGATTTTTTATTTTGTTTTTATCCATATACACACCAAAAATCTGATGGCTTATTCTTCTGCTTCATAGAGCCTACTGTGCCGGTGCTTTGGTGAGAAATCGTTATTAAATATTTATGCATTTTTTTTTTATATATATCTTCCATATTTCCAAATTCATATTTCATCCGTAAAATAATGCCACTGTTGCTGAACTTGAGAGAGCATTAATATTGTATATTGACGACCATCAACTTAATATATATTTATTTTATTCATCAAATTAATAGTACATGTAATTAAGAAGGGAGGGGAGGCCCTAGCTAGCTACAGACCTCAGTGAGTCATCAGTTCACTGCTTCGTCTTCATCAGTACTGGATGCCGAGTCGGTTTCTCCACCGGAGTCGACTAGTTTTTCTTTCCCGTGGCCTTTGTAGATGTGGGTGTTGCCAAACTCGAAAATTCCTACTTTCTCCGATTTTATATATCTTTAACGCTACCGCCACTGGTGTGATGGGTTTATCCAATTAGGATCAAATCTAATTTTTTTAATTTTAATTTCCTCTTTTCTTCATCGAATTAAGTCTGTTGTTATGCTTTGATTAACTCAACACTTTTCATTGAAAACTACCACGTACATCATTTGTCTGCATAATGTTGTTGTAAATTTACAAATTTATAATGTTGATTGTATTTGTGGTTCATGGGTTTTGGGTCTTTTCTACAATGGCATATTTTTTGGTTTCCCACAAGCACCAATAGGGGAACAGACGAAACAAAGAAAAACTCCGCACAACAAAACGATGCTGAAATTACTAGGACACGCATAGAAATTTGAATACTTTAGCATGGTAACAAAAATAAATATATGTTATATGTTATCTAAACGAAAAAATAAATAAATAAAAATTTTCCCTCTTAAGAGGCTTTTTATTTAGGATAATACTAGACTTACCATATTTTTATACCACTGTAAAACATAAGAAGATTTCAACATTTGAAAAGACTGTAAGAATTAAATCATATCCGACTCAAAAATGTAGTGAAACTCGACTAGTAAAATGATACTATATCAACTAGGTACAAAAACACATGCATTTAAAATGTGGTGCAAAGTAATAGTTGTGTGTGACTTACCATTGTTTATCAATAATTGCAGTTTAAACCATGTTGAAACCTGTCATCAATGGATGCAACAGGTGAAGCCTTTGTCAGGTGTGGTGTTGCCAAAGTTGTGATACACAACATTCCTGGCTCCTTGACGTGCAGTAAATGTCGTGACCACCACCTTGACGTCGTACGTACATTACGAAAGTTTGACGCCCCAACATTCTGACTGCCCCGGGTCTGCTATAATATTATTGTTACGAATCTGGAACCTGCTGCTGCCTCCTCCTCCCTAATCGTGCCTATACATATTCACATGAGGAAGCTCTTGTTGAGTTCTTTCTCCTTGGGGTTCGTGTCCAAAAAGCGTTCTAGGGAGATCAGGAAAGTGGTTACTGCTCTTGGGGGTTGTTGCTAGTTCAGTTCTTCAACTTCAGTTCGAGAACCTTAGGCATAAATTTCATAAATGGACAACTTACTATTTTAAACTAATTACATAAATTCCTTAGGCATACGCACATAGAATCACATCAAGGAGAAGATCTTGAATCAAATAAAAATATTAATTATAATAGGACATACCTGCCATTGATGAAAGCTCAACCAAAGTCTTCGACTCTCTGTAGAATTAAGAGTTTAACCCGTTGTCCATTTGAATTACGAGTTTAAGTGCCTACCCTTTCCCTCAAGTGTTGGAATTTAAAAAGGTTTTAAAAATTTAACCTTTTTATTTATTTAATTATTTTGGCTGTTTTATTTTATTTATTGTGGGAGTTATAAATATTTAATATTCAGATTTTATTTCTATATTGAATGCCTTAATTTTCAAGTTGGTGAAGGTTACATGTTATTGGATGCCTATAAAAGGCTACTCCTCCTTTACATTTGAACAACCACAATACACCATCAGAATATCACATACCACAATCACCACCACAAACTAATTCTCTCATTTTCTACTTTTATATATATATTATCTATTTATATTATTATTTTGGCAATGATTTTGTGACTTGGATACCTATATCCATCTATGAACGTGCTCATAGCGGATCTTGAGTTTGTGTACAAGGGGTCGTATTTTGGAGTATTGTAGACCGTAAGTACTTGCACGTAGGGAGGCTACAAAGGCTTTAAGACAGCGTCTTTGATGTGCTTACTGTACCAAACCCACCTTCTATATTATTTATTTTGCTTTTCCACCTATTAATTTGTTTTTCTTCAATTTCATTGTACCTTAAAACTTTCAAATTTATTTATAAGTTATTTATAATATAAAT